>NW_026867557.1:0-160778 GCF_020745735.1 Hemiscyllium ocellatum
AAGTGGAGATTATCAGCTCAGTCATGACGCCAGATGAACACACTGTTTTCCATTAGAACATTCTTACGCAGACCTTCTTGCAGATACACACACTATATCAGACACATGTGCAGATAAGCAGACAAACACACACATACATGCTCTCTGTCTCTCTCTCTCTCTCTCTCTCTCTCTCTCTCTCTCTCTCTCTCTTTGACCTCTCTCCCTCACATGCACACAGAAACACACAAAAGTCGCTGGGGTGACTTATTTTTATATACAAATACATATCAAGGAATCTGAACCTGCAGGCCCATTCTAAAAGACAAAAGACTGAACAGCAATCTCTGTTTGTTTAATAGATTGCATATGTGTATGACATACTGATATTTTGCTCTAAATGTTTCTGTGTCCTACAATCTTACTCCACGAGATACGCAACAAAGGAGCAGTCCTCCCCGTTGCACTTTCAAATAAACCTGTTGGATTATAAACTGATGACGTGCGATTTTATAAAAAAAATCCACTCCAGTCAAACAGCAGCACTGAATCATCAAATCGAAGAGGAAGTTTGACTGGCTAAACGGCCGCCTTCTGCACATCCAATTACTTGTCCAGTGTCTGCAAATGGATGCAGGTTGAAAAACGTCGTGAGATCTGAGTTTCTCCAAGTGGAAATTTTATTCTCGACGCTTTATTAGTGATGTGACATTATTGATCATGACTCAAGACATCTGTTCTCTGAGGTCGTGTACCGACTCACAGACACCAATCTCATTTAATTCCTGTCTTGAAGCATCCTTCCTTACCGAGACCTGTTGAGAACTCTGTCACATAATCATCATAAAATTGTACAGTTCTATAAGTAGGACACTCTTACGATCGTGTATGTCCTGATGTTAGAAAGTGCTGTCCAGCTAGCCGCATTCGACAGTATTATTTTGATCTCCCATCTAAATTCATTCCATTGAACTCCACATCCAGTTCTCTTTTGAAACCTGCTGTGTAATCAGCCTCTGCCTCTCTCCAAGGCAACGCATTCCAAATCCAAGCACCTCTCTGGGTAAATAAGTTACAGGTGGCTATTGACTTTGGGATCATTCCATTCTTACGTTCGCCAAAATTGTCGATGCATTTTCCCTCCCTGAAGGCAAGCTGTTTGAGTACCTCACAATTCCTCACCTCAATGCCTCACAGTGAGAAGGCACTTCTCAGTTGTCAGTAGACTGTACCAATATGAGGCTGGACGTGGAGAACTGCACACAGTTCTGATTTTCACGAACAATTGTTGGAACACAGTTCAAGCAATATGCACCCTCACAACTCCATGAATGTCTGGTTCGAACAGCAAGGGTGAAATCTGCATTGTACTGGCATTGTGTATCTGAGACAGGTGGCAGGTGGATGGCCTATCGCATCTGACTGTTAACATAAACGAATCTTTGTTTTTCTTTTTATTCTCTCTCCCAGCGCCAATATTTTCATGTATTTTAGAAGGGAGTTACTGCAGCCACGTACCATGTCAGAAGGGTTTTCAACGTGGGTTAAAGGAGTGTGCCCCATCTTACAAGTGTGTTGCGTACGTTTGTGAAATCGAAGAAGGAAAGAGCAACATTCAACACTGAAACTTATCTGTGTTTCTGATTGGAGAGTTCTGTCATCTCATCAATTCAGCTTCATGTTATTGTTTCAACTGAACGATCACTGGCCCACTGTTTTCTAAACTACGTGAATAAAACTGGGTGATATTGCAAACATTGATTTTCCATGTCTCACTTCACTTTCATATCAATGTCTTAACACAATGTCAGGAAGGAAGGAAGTTGTCAGAAAATGGGTGTTATGAATTGATGATCTTTACACTGTCGTAGCTTAGCTGGCATGTGGGTCTTCGGTGTGGCCACAACTGGAGGATCGTTTGCAGTTCAGGTCGCCACACCATAGCAAGGATGTACACGCTTTGGAGAGGCAGGGAAAGATGTTTACAAGGATGTTGGATCAGAGACGACTGGTTACCAACAGCCTTTTGACAAAATTTGGATTGTTCGTGCTCGAGTTTTGGAGCTGAGAGGAGATTTGAAGGTAGTATATAAAACGATGAGGGGCTTGGATAGGTTACCGAGACGGACTCTTTTTTCCAGGTTGGAAATTCATTGGGCAATGGTTTAAGGTGGGGGGACATGTTAAAATGATAAGGATGACACTATTTTTGTTTAACAGAGAGATTTGCAAATGTCTGGAAAGGATTGCTAAAGAAAGTGGTAGACTTGTTTAGAATAGCCAAATTGTCAGGTAGTTAGATAGATGGAAGAACAGGCAATGTGTACAGCTTTATGGACCATGTGAAGACAGATAGGATTAGTTTGGAATAGTATACTTGTCTTCACAGACATATTCAGAAGGGTTTGTTCCTGTGCTGTTCGCTTCTCTGTTCAATGGAGCATTTTAGCTTCGGTGAGAGGCTGGATTTAAACGGATTGTTTTCATTGGAGCAGAGACAATATTGTGCAGGCCTGTTTCATGTGAAGAGGTTTATGAGGAGTAAGAAAGAGTCAACAGAAAGCAACTGCTCTCAACAGTCTAATGAGTGACACAACTGGGAATTGAAAAGCATAAGATCTAGAATGGCGTTGAAGGTAATATCCTAGCCGTTCTGAATCTCTGATCGAACAGACACCAACAGCAGCCCGCAGACAATGCAATTGGCTCGTTGTCCACTATTCTCTTTGGGGAAGGGGAGCGTGATGTTGCATTCAGTGGGAGTTTTCCGATCTCCAATGCATCACTCGCCCAGCTCCAGGTCTGGGTGGGAGCTTGGAGGCGACTGGAATGTTGCAGGAAAGAAAATGTGCGCTGCTTGCTGTTATACTAAAGAACACCAGTCGCACCATTTCTTCAATCATCACAAAAGTAGATTTACAGTCTCATACAGTGGCAGCGTACGTCGGTGATAATAATAAGGCTGTGGGTGTGGATGAACTTGTGAAGACAGTACAAGTTAGTGTTAGTCACAATACCATATGCCTGAGCGGAGATGTGTACACACAGAAGAACAACAGTAATAACAAAGTTATGAAAATGGACTTACTATTGGAAATGAAACAGGTCAGTGATAACCACGTCAATGTGAGTTTGATGTCACCTGTAGACACAAAGCAGGTCACTGGGAACCATAGTATTGAAGGTCTGTAATCAATTGCAGGGAAAAACAGTGGTAACGACAGCGCCGTGACTCTGGTTAATATGAATTTAAATGCTGTGGGAATGGATCCACATGCAGATACAAAGCAGGTCAATGGTAACCTGAGTGTTGTAAGGATCGAATCGCATGCACAGTTGGATCAGATTATGATTGACCATAATGCTGTTTTTCAGAACGATATAGAAACAGAGCAGTTCAGCGGTTGTGAGCCTGGAGTTATACAAGGAGACACTACAGATCCGGCAGAATGAGGAGATGGAGTTAGAAAGAGGATGAAGAGCAGGACCTCAACAATATTAATCTCTGACTAGCTGCCAGGGTCACTTATTGGTGCTGCAAGGAATTGAAAGTTAGGGGAGATGAAAACATGAAGAAGAAACTGATGCAAGGGGCATGACTTTTTTTGGATCTTGTGTCAGTGGAAGCTCTTCTGCTGCCAGGGTGAACTGTAAAAGAGGCACTGATTGTTCTGAAAATGGAGGGCAACCAATATCCTCGCTGCAACTTTCGCTCGTACTACATGGGAGCACTTAAACTCGAGTGGCAGGGAATGCAATTACAGCAGCAGGACAACAAGTGGAGAGATTGACAGGAAGGCAGGTGTTAACACCAGTGAATCAGAAAGAAAGGACAAGCAGAGACGAGTGAATGAACACAACAGCACTCATGATCTAAGGTCTGTTTACATCAATACAAGGAGGTTAACCGGTAAGACAAATGAGCGTAGAGACTGATCAGTACATTAGACTAAGATGTTGTGCCCACTGCAGAGACGTGGTTGAGAGGGGGACTGGAAACGCTCCAGCATTTCGTTGGTTTAGACGAGATAGAGAAGAAGGAAAAAGATATGGAGGAGTTGTATTACTAATCAGACAGAATATTACATCATCAGTCTGAGAGGAAATGCAGAAGGGCACATCCATTGAGGCAAGAGGGGTAGAGCTGAAAAATTAGGTCGGTTCAAACAATCTACCAGGATTCTAACGTAGGAATTCCAACAGCAAATGGGAATAAATATGTGGCTGATTATGGAAAGATTCGATAACAAAAGAATTTTCATAATGGGTGACTTTAACTTCCCCAATATTCATTGGGACTCCCTTACAGCAAGAGACGAAAACAGAGACGACTTCCTTAAATGCATGTAAGTGTGTTTTGTGAAACAGTGTGTGGATAGGCCAACTGGCAGAGGGGCCATATGAAACTTGTATTGGCTAATGAGCCTGGTGAAGTGACTGACCTTTCAGTGGGAGAGCCTTTTGAAAACAGTCATCACAGGCCGTTCAGTTCTAAGATAGCTATGAACAGGGAGAAGTCAGGAGTTTCGGTTAGGTACAAAATTGGTGGACGGCAATTTCCATCAGCACGAGACAGGAACTAAGGAGCTTTACTTGGGAGACGGAGTGATCGGGCAAGGCAACATTTAAACATGTGGGAATTTGTGAAGATCTGGTGTGGAGAGTTCCAGACCGACATGTTCCAGTAAGGTGAACGGACAAAGGTAACGAGGAAAGTGACATATGAAAACGAGGGTGGCTGTGAATTTCTGCAAAAGAGAAAAACATGCATGTGTAAGTTTTAGGAAGCTAATATTGTCCGTGCCAGTAAACACTTTTTGTAAAACAAGTAAGTACTCAAGCGGGGAACAAGAGGTCAAGAAAGGGGCCATGAAATGTCCTTGACAATTCAAGTTAAAGAGAATCCAGAAGCGTTCTGTACATTTATTAATAACAGAAGTATAACTCCGGAGAAAGTTCGACCACTCAAGAACACTGGATGACACTTATGCTTGGAGGCAGAGGATGTTTGAGTTGCAAAGTGAATAATTTGCATCACCATTTTCTCCGTAAAACGACATGGAGGATAGCGAGATATGTGTGGAGCATGCTATAGGGTAGAACATTAAAGAAAAAAAAGTGGTGGCGTTGAAGAATATTAATGCAGATAGCTTCCCAAGGCCTGATGATAGCTACTCCAGTTTATTGAGGGAGGTGAGTGAGGCGATTGTTCAGGCTTTGACCAAGACAGTTGTCCTCTCGAACCAATTAAGAGATCCCGGAGGATTGGTGAGTCGGCTATGTTTTCCCCTATTCAAGAAGAGAAGTAGGGATAATCCAGGAAACTATCAGCCAATAAAGCTCACATTAGTGGTCGAAACTATTGGAATGAAATCTTACGAATAGGAATTACGCACGTATGGAAAAGCATGACATAATTAGGCGCAGTCAACATAACTTTGTGCATTGCAGGTCATGTCTCACTAACTTAATTGATCTATCTGACGAGGTCTCAAAGGTGATTGATAAGGGTAAACCAGAGGATTTGCTTACATGGACTTTAGTAAGGCTTTCGACAAGAACCCACATGGAAGACCGATTCTGAAAATTAAGATGAATGGACTCCAACGGGACTTGGCCGCTTGGATTGACAATTGGGTTGTCCATAGAAGGTAGAGAGTAATGGTGGAATGGTGCCTTTCCCGCTGGAGGTCCGTGACATATGGTTTTCTCAAAGATCCGTACTAGAACCTCTACGATTTTCTGTTCTATGTAATGAGTTAGATTAAAACGTACATGAGTAGGTGAGTACGTTTGCAGGCAATACAAAGATCGGTGGAGTTGTGGATAGTGCAGAATTTTGTCAAAGGATACTGGAGATATATACCAGTTGCAGATATTGGCAGAGTAATGCAAGATATAGTTTAAGCTGGATGAGTATGACGTGCGGCGATTGTGGAGATCAAACCTGATGGAAAAACATACCGTTCATAGCAGCACACATAACAGCATTGATGTATAGAAGGAACATGGGATTCAAGATCTTTGCTCCCTGAAAGTGGCCATGCAAGTAGATAGGTGGTAAATTAGTCATATGGTGTGCTTGCCTTGATTGGTCAGGGAAATGAGTTCAAAGTTCAATATGACATGTTGCAGCTTTGTAGGACTTTGGTGAGACCACACTTAGAGTGCCACGTTCAGTTGTGGTCGCCACATGACACGAAGGATGTGGTTGCTTTGGCGAGATGCAGATGAGATTTAACAAGATGCTGCTTGGATTACAGATTTGATCGATAAGGAGAGGTGAGCAAACTCACATATTGTTTTCTCTTGAAGAGAAGAGAATGAGAAGAGACTAGATGGATGTCTGTATAAAAATGAGATGAAGAGATGGATTTAACACACAGAATCTTTTCCCCAGAATAGAAAAGCTCTATGCTCAGAAGCAGAAGGTGAGGGTGAACGTTCCGGGAGACTTGGTGGACAGGTTTGTAAAACAGAATGTGGTAGGATTCTGAAATGTATTGGCAGGGATGGTGGTGGAGGCAATCGCGGTTATGGCACTTTGGGGATGTTTAGATAAACACATGAAAATGTAAGGAATTGAGAGATATGAAGCAAGGACAGACATAAGGGATTAGTTCCGCTTGGTTTCATGTTCAGCACAACATTATAAGCTGATGGGCCCATTAGTGTGCTGTGCAGTTCTGTGTCCTGTATCAATGGTAACAACAGTGCAGCAGATCGAATCACATTTACAGAGAGAGCAGATCAGAGCAACACTCAGTCTTGTTGGCCTGCAGTCACATGTAATGACGAGCAGGTCGGGGAAAATACGATGGGATGTTTCTGGATTCAGGTGTAGAGACCGAGTATGCCATTCGCACTCACAGTGCGGTGGGTCTAGCGTCATAGAATGATACAGTTAAAAAAAAAATTGTTTTGCTCCAACTCGACCATGCCGAAAAGACATCCGAAATTAATCAAACAACATTTGGCAACATTTGCCCATAAATGCTTCCGATTCAAATCCAAAACCAGATTCCTTTTAAATTTTTAATGTATTTTACAAATCCTCCGGCAGTTCATTTCGTGCATGCGCCATCCTCTAGGCGAAAGGAAGTTTCCCCTCAGCTCTCGCTTAAATTGTTTTGCTCTCAGCCTGAAGCAGAAGCTCTTTCCTTTGGTCTCGCCTACCGCGGAGAAACGGCAAGCACTTTGCACCCTATCCATGCCCATCATGAAATCTTATACTTTTATAAGGTCACCAATCAGCACCAGGGAACAGAAAGAATCGGCCTCTTGAGACTAATGCTCAACAGCAAACACGCCAAAAGTGACGGCGTACTTGTAAATCTTTTGTGGTACACACAGGGCTGAGGGTTTGGAGTTACATACAGAGACAGATCAGACGAGTCGTAACTGAAGTTTTGTGGGCTGGAGTCACGTGTAGATTTACAGTAGGTCAATGGTAGCCACAGTGCTGTGGGTCTGTAGTCACGCATGGAGACAACTTAAGTCGGTGGTAATCACCGTGTTCAGCTTCTGGAGTCACTGCAGAAACAGAATAGATCATTTCGAAGCAATTTTTCCCACTGTTTTACTTACTGAGACATAGTTTGTCAATAGTGCACTCAGTGCTATGGCCCTGTAGTCCCAGAGCAGGTCAGTCACAACAACAGTGCTGTTAGTCTGAAGTAAACTGTGCACACAGCGCAGTTGTGTACTGGCCACATTACTGTGGTCTGAGTCAAATGCAGGTACAGTGCAGATGAATGGTAACCAAAGCGCTTTGTGTTGGGACTTCTAAGCAGAGAAGGAGCAAGTCACCGGAAACCACCTTGTGGTGTGGCTTGACTCGCATTTATAGACAGAGCAGTTAAGAAATAACAATTATCCTATCCTTCTGGTGTCACATGTAGAGCCAGAATCGAACAGTGGTACCCACAGTGCTGTGGGTTCAGAGACAGAGTCAAATCACATAGTGGTAACGAATATGCCGTGGGTCTGGAGTCACGTAGTGAGCAGTTCTGTGGTAGCCACCGTGTTGTGTGTCTGGAGTGACTTTTAGAGATAGGGAAGATCAGTATATTGACAGAGCTGTTGGTCTGGAGTCAGATTAGTGATAGAGCAGACTAGTGATAAACAGAGTGCTATCAAACTGGAGTCACATATAGATTGTGCAGTTGACTGATAATCACAGTGCTTTTGGTTTGGAGTCAAATGCAGAGTGAAAACAGGTCAGTGTAAATCAATGCGCCGTTGTTCTGGAAGGAGATGTTGAGACACAGTAGATCAGTAGTACCCACAGTGACGTGGATCTGCCGTCATAGTACATAGAAATGTACAACATAGAAACAGAACTTCTTGTCACCCATGACGACCAGATATTCTAACTTAATCGAATCACGTGTGCCAATATTTGGTCCATATCCCTCTAAACCCACTTATTTAAAATCTCACTCAGATGTCTTTTAAATGTTTTAATTTTAGCAGACTCCAAAACTTGCTCCGCCAATTCAATTCATGGTCGCACCACACTGTGAATGAAAAACATGCCATATCGGTTTGGACTCCAATAACATTGGGGAAAGACTTGGATTATTTACCATGCCATGCCTCTCATGTTTTCATAAGCTTCTGTAAGTTTCCTCCGAAGCCTCTGACACGCCAGAGAACAAAGTAACATCAGTGCTGCTGTGTGTCTGGAGTCATCTGCAAAGGGAAAACGTAGTTTTGGTAACCACAACCTTGTGGGTGGGTAGTCGCACATACAGACACAGAACGTCAGTGGTAATTGCAGTGTGGGAGGCAGGCGTCACTTGTGGAGACAGAATAGGGTATGTAAACAAATGCTGCCGTTCTGGAGTCAATTGCTGACAGATATCCGTCCCTCAGAGTAATTCGGAGAGTCTGAGGAGGTTTTACACAATGACCTTCAGTAGATTACCATTAAGCAACTATTCTTTCTCCAATTTTAATGAATTCATATTTGTCCACCTGTCTCAATGCCGTTCGAATCTACATCTCATAAGGTTTTCAGTGAAACGTCTAGAGGATCTCAGCACATTTTGTTTGTTCCCTACATCATAATATGACAAGAAGACATGTCATTCGTTTTCACACCAGGGGTTTTAGACCAATAACACAGATTCTACAAGGTAGTGAATGAATGTAAACTGGATTGATAGGGGGCATTTTGCAGAAAATAATCAACGCAGCAGAAGCAATGCTGACTTCAACTCGGGGACTGGAGCATGAGGGCACAGACGTTCTGCTGCGATTTCACAACACTCTGCTAATACACGATTTGGACTTCTGTGAGCAGATATGCGAACCGGATCTCAGAACGATGATATTGATATTGGAGCAAGTAAATTGTGGGCCGACAAGAATGATGTCTGCACTTCATGGGTTATTTTATCAGGAGGCCCGCATTCTCTTGAATTTAGAAGGTTAAGGGGTGACCTAATTGATGTGTTCAATGGCTGATCCGTAAACGGCAGTGTATACAAACATGGTGTAGGGCCATCGAGTCGATGTCGACCCTCTGAAGGACATCCCGACCCTCTGAAGGACATACCCCTTTACACTTGGTTTCCCCATGGCTAATTCAACGATGCAGTCCATCTTCAAAATGTGGGAGGGACCAGAGAAATCAGAGGAATGCAAACAATCAAGAGGTGAATGTGAAAACTCCACACAGCTAGTTGTGCATTCGTGAAATCAAGCCTGTGCCCTGGTGGTGTGCGACAGTAATGTTAACTACTGAGCTGTTGTGCTGCTCAATGAACGAATTTGAGGTGACATCAATATTCTTGTGGCTGACATGATATAATATAATATAATACTATAACAAAGTATTATGATATAATATGGATGTCGGTTTGCTCGCTGAGCTGGAAGGTTCGTTTCCAGACGTTTCTTCACCACACCAGGTAATAACTTCACTGAGCCTCTGAATGATTCTTCATTCGGAGGCTCTCTGAAGAGTTTGCCTAATATGGTGACGAAACGTCTGAAAAGAACCTTCCAGCTCAGCGAGGAAACCTACATCCAGAATGTCAACCTGAGCAACACACGCTCTCAAGATTCGCCCTGATATAATTTCATGATATAGTATAGCATAATGTAATATGACATGACATAATGTAAGACAAGGTAATATAATATAACATAATGTTACCTTCTTTATTTCTCCAGTTTTGACCTTCTCATCTGAGGAAGAATGTTCATGGAGTCAGTTCATTAAAGGTGTACCAAACTGATTTCTGAGTTGGTGGGACTGTTCTATGAAGAACAATGTGATCAGTTTGGATCATATTCACTATGGCTCCGACATATGTGGCAGAGAGCGGGCATTCCCAGAACATCAGGTCATGACCTCGTTGGATTGCAGAACGAGGCTCGGGGGTGGTGGGGGGGGGGTGGTGGGGGGGGTGCTCAGTGTCCTGAATCTCTTAAATTCTAATAAGACTATGTTGGTTGTAAGCAGGAAAGGATATTCCCGATAGCCAAAGGACTTCTGAACCAAATGGGGTCTCAGTCTAAGGAAAACAAGTTAGGCCATTTTCGACTTAGGCACGGGAACTTTCCTGATCAAGTGACTGTGGAGACAATGGAATTATCTACTGCTGAAAGCAGTGAAGGAAAGAAAATTGACCTTTCGGGTTGAAAATAGTTTGATATGGTTCTTGGAACTCAATTGATCAAAGTGTACAAGGATGAAACAGTAACAGAGATTGTGTTTAAAGATCTGCCAAGGTCACATTGAATGTTGTAGCAGTATCGAATGGATGAATGGTTAATTCCTGTTCATAGTTTATATGTTTCTCTTTGAAACTAATAATGCTGTGATTCATTCGTGAAAAGCTTAATAATGCGATCAAGACATACTGGGAGAAGGCGAGATTTGTTTTGAGAACCTTACCAGCCATGATTGAATGGCAGAGCGGACACAATGGTCTCAATTTCTGATTTTTTGTCTTATGGTCTTATGTTCCCTATCCTCCGTTTCAAAAAATTCGAAAAATTACAGGCATCATTATATAAGAACACACGAAGACAAATATAACAAAACTCTAGTTAGCTTAAAGTCTGTCATTTTTAACATGTTAGATTCTATTCCAAAGGAAGTAACAGCAAATCCTTTAAACATTGACAACATCATCCAATACAATCAGCACAAATTTAGAGTAGGTTTAGTGGTAATGTCATATGTTTGTTATATCGTGAAAAGTGTTGTTTTCCGTGCCACACAGAAAGGTCATACCATCAAAGTAGAGTACAGTAACGTAACAGAGTGCAGATTTCAAAGTTACAGCTTCGGATAAGCAGCATAGGAAAATTAACATCAGAATTTCACAGGTATGTTTAGAGGTCTGTGAGTAAAGTTTAAAACGTCGTTCTTGAATCGGCTGGCACGTGACTTAAACATTTAAATATTCTGCCCGTCGGAAGTTGATGGAAGGTGGCATAACCTGGGCAATAGAGTCAAAATATTTGGGTATTTAGATTAATAAGATATTACAGAATAATCGAATTAACAAGAAAACAGACTTTTGCTCAGATTGGGCAGTTCAAAGTCGGTCTCTGCTGTGGTACTGCAGTCATGTGTGGCCCGGACTTCGTGCTGACTGCAGACTACATTCCTTGACGTGAGCCAGATGGACTTTATTTGAAAAAGACCCACGGTGAACAGGTTTGGGAAGCTATTGTTTCCATATTGCTTAAAACTCAAATATGACGCGAATCAATCGAATGTTGGAGAATATCCATTGGGCTAATGACCTGATTCTGGATCTATTCCTTCTGCTCTAACGACGTGCCTGCCTGTGATTTGATCCGATTTCAGTATCCAAAGCGTCTGCCTGGACAGCTGGGACAGGTAACGTTGACACTGTACCAGAACCTCCTGAAGGGAGTAGGTAGCAATGAATACTGGACACATACAAAACCGTGCCAGAAGTCGCGTACTGCTGCCATTGTCCGGGATTTCCCCTGTGCCATACAGAAACTGGAAGAGCTCCAACGTTAATCGTTCCTGTAGCAACGGTAGCATTTTGAGAGGGTTAAAGAGCAATATATAATATTACAGCAGCTACACTTTGACATATTGTCCTTCCAAAACAAAATACGAACTCCAGCAGAAGCCCTTTCCCACGTGACCTAGAGCCATTTATGTTCAGACGTCTCAAGTGGCTCATCCAAGTACACATTCCGATCATGAATCTTTCCTTCTCAATTATCAACACTGGCAAGGCATTGCAGACTCACCACCAGCCGATTGGTGAAAACATTTTTCGACACCCCCCCCCCACCTCCGAACTCCTGCCTTTCACTTTAAAATAGTGGCCTTTTGCTATTGAAGGTTCGGATAAGGAGACCAGATGTTTTCTCGTCTTGTCCATGCCGCTCATATATCTCGATCTTGCCTTTACCCGACCTTCTCTGCTTCTCATAAAACAAACCGAGATGCTCCATCATCTCTGCATTGCAGAACGTGATCACGCTGGAGAATTTTCTCTACTGAGCCCACTCTTTGGTGAAATCATATCCTGCCCGTGACGAGTGAAAAAGAGCAAATATAAAGCTCAAGATGGCACTTGAATCCAGAGTGGCTGGATTTGGGTGAGGGGAATGTTGTAGGTAGGCTTTTAACATTTCTTTTCAGGGTACTTGAGTTCAGTGCACTGAGCCTAACCATTGCACAGTGATGCGAATTCGCCTGTTCTCTGTTTGTGAACTGTCACTTTAACAAGTCGAGAGCTCGCAGAGAAGTGCGGATGGTGCTGCTCCTTGTCGGGAATTTCAGAGATTATTCACTCCAGAATCTCTGAACCGCTGAATGTAACCCCTGTTTTTCATCGATCTCTTTGGGATATTGCGGAAGTTTTGTAGGTGTGAATGAAAACTGTGCTCTTGCTCCTCGGAACGTGGCCTTTTGAGGAGGTGAACAATGATAGCAGAAGGCTGAAAGGTAAGTACATAGCCACAGGTAGATGCACCCATCAGTTACTGATGTGAAGGAGTCTTGATGAAGTGAAGACAGCATTCATCATTTCCAGCCAGGCCTGTTGCTGATTTCCATCCTGCTGGACATGGAGATTTACACTGCATCGCAAAGTAGAACCAAAGAGGTAAATTAAGACATCCAGAAGAAGGGGTAAAAGACAGAATGAGAGTGCGAAATAAAGGTCGACTGAGTAATGAGGGAGTAAGGGAGAAGAGTAATGGAGATTGAGAAAGGAAGAGGAGGGAAAGGAAACGACAAGAAATGCAATAAATAAGTCTATTACAGAGAAACATGAAGATGGACAGGAATGAAGGACTAAGGGACAGATAGTTAATGTGTTACAGAGAGTGTAATGAGGAAGGCAGAATGTAGATAAAAGGGGTTATCAAGCGAAATAGACAAGGTAGAATAATGAAAAGCTGAGAGAAAACAGAGATAGGCGTTGTAGTATAATGGACAACAGAGAAAGAATTGTGCTTGAGAAAGAGAGTAATGATGTACAGAGAAAAGCTGAAGAGGTTTGAGAGATTTAAAAAAACAGGCAGAGAGAAGAATAAGAGAGAGGGAGACCTACATACAAAAAAGAATTGAAATGAATTTATATTGAGTAATGATTGTGAGAGTGTATGAATAAAAACGTCAGAAAAAGACTAAAACAGGTATTGAATGACGACGTCGAGGGAGATTGATGGGGGTGAGAGAGAGATAAGAATAATACGTGAACAGAAAATCAACGGAGTTGCTGTCTCTGGTTGGCCCAATGAGAAAGGCATTGAGCGTCTTTCTTGAAATAATGCAGTCAATCTGCTCAGCGTAGACCAGTAATTCCATCAGCTAAGGACTTCCACAATTTTAATCGATTAGCACTAAATAAATGGCGATATATTTCAAATCAATCTGGTGAGTGGCTTGGAGGGGAAAGTGCAGGGGTTAGTGCTCAAATCCATGTGCTGCCCTTGTGCTTCGTGATGGAAATGAACGTGGTTTTCGAAGGTGCTAACTAATGAATTTTGGTAAATTTTTACAGTGCGTCTTGTAGATGGTACACATTGCTACTGAGCATTGCTGGCCGAGAGAGTGGATACGTGTAGAAGTTTTGCGAATCAAGTGGGCTTTATTGTCATGGATCCAGTCAAGATTCTTGAGTGTAATTGCAGCTTCAAAAATCCAGACTGGTGGCTTTGGCACTATTCACTTGGGCCTTGTCGATGATGAAACAATTTTGTGGGGAGTGGAGGTGGAGATGAGGAGCTGGAGGGTAAGGAGCTGAGAAAGGCGCAGCAGAATTCCTAAACTCTGAATCGCTATTTAGCGAGTATATTGAGCTAGCTGCTCTAATTTAGTTTCTGGTTCAATTTGAAGGAGCTGAATGTAAATATATGACGGCTGGGGGGCGGGGTGAGGGGGCGTGCGAGGTGTACAATAATGATGACTCGATTAAACATCAAGGGGCAATGTTTAGATGTTCTGTTAATGCTAACCTTTAGGACGTTGAAGGTTGGCAGGGAGTAATTCAGTTATGGTAACACCACTGAAGTTCAGCGGCGACAATTACTGAAGGAGTGAGAAGGAGGCCAACTCAGAAGATTATGAGTGGGCATCAGTGGTGAAGGCATGAAAGGATAACCTGAGAGGTAATTGGGTTGATGAACACTTCTGTATTAATGAGTGTGGGTGGGGGAGTTGAGCTGAAGGGCAGTGTCAGCAGTGTGTCAGCAACACCTTCTACTTTTGATACCAAGACAATAAAGCTATGTGTTTCCACTTTATTCTGAATCTGCAAAGCATTTGTGCACGACCTGGCTTTGTCCGTGACTGTCTGTGTGTGTGAACGTCCATGTGTGTCTGAACGTGTGTGTGTGTGTGTGTTTGTATGTGTGTTTGTATGTGTGTTTGTGTTTGGAATTCCTTAGGTGTGATTTGTTATTGTAAATGTTGATATGTATGCCTATCTGTCCCTACGTGCTTGTGTTTTGTAAATTTGCATATGTGGCTGTTTCCATGAACCTTCCATTTCACGTGCGTGTCTGGGGCATGTGGTGTGTTTTTTGTGTCTGTGTGTTTCAGCCTCTTTGTTAATCTTTCTGTGTGCATTTATGATTTTATGCATGTGTCTTTGTCTGTGTTTCTGTGTGTCTCTATGTCTGTGATTCTGTCTCTGTGTCTTAGTGCATTTCTGTGTGTAACGATGATTTTATTTTATTGTGCACCTCCATTCAATGGGTTTTCTGTAATCGAGTCATAGAGTCCTTAAGCATGCAGACATGCCCTTTGATCCAAACGGATCCATGCCGAACAAAATTCCATCCATGCTAACCCCCATTTCCTTTAAACCTGGCCCATATACTCCTAATCCGTTTCCATCCATGAATTTGTACAACTGACTTTTAAATGTTGTTAATGTACCCGACTCAATCACGTCCACTGGCAGCTCATTCCATATGCAAACAATTCTATGTGTAAGAACGGTTTACCTCAGTTTCCATTTTATTACTTCCCTTTTAACATTAAATTTGAGTCTTCGTTTCCTCGATTCTCAAACCCTGAGAAAAGGACAGTTTGCATTCATGCTATCCCTGCCTCACATGACCTATTAGACACCCACTCAGTCTCCTAAACGAGAATTAAAAAAAAATACCTAGCATGTCCAACCTCTCCCTATAACACAGACCACTGAGACATGGCAGCATCCTTGTAACAGTTTGATGTAGTCTTTTCAGATTAATACCATCCTTCCTGCAGCAAGGTGACCAAAACAGAACACAATACTCCATGTGCGTCTTCACCAATGACCTGTAAAACATAACTTCCCACCTTTAATAATCAATGTCCTGGATTAGTGGTGCTGGAAGAGCACAGCAGTGCAAGCAGCATCCGAGAAGCAGTAAAATCGATGTTTCGGGCAAAAGTCCCTCATCAGGAATACTATTCCGGAAAAAGGGCGTTTGCCCAAAATGTCGATTTTACTGCTCCTCGGATGCTGCCTGAATTGCTGTGCTCTTCCAGCACCACTAATCCAGAATCTGGTTTCCAGCATCTGCAGTGATTGTTTTCACCTAGTTCAATAATCAATGCCCTGGCTAACGGAGGCGAGTTTTCCAAAAGCCCTCGGCACTGCTCTTTCTACCTGTGACTCCACTTTCAGAGAACTGCGCACCTAAAATCCAAAGTCCCTCTATGGTAATCCGCTCCTTGAAGCCCGACTTTTCACCATGAAACACAGACCTTGATTTGACTTTCCAAAATGCAAGACCACACACTTTTCAACATTAAATATCATTTGCTATTTCTCGGCCCACTTCCCAAGATATCAAGTTTCTGCTTCCATTTCTGACAATCTTCCTCACCTTCCACCATACCTCTTTTTATTTTAGTGCTGTAGAACTTTAAACATGAAACAGAAAAGGCCTTCCGGCCGTCAATGTTATGCCGACCTGTGAAACCCATCTGAAGCCCAATCAAATTGGACCATTCCAGTTTCATCCATTTGAAAACGCAATGATAATTTAAATGCCCTTAAAATTGGCGAGTCAACTGCTGTTGCAGGCAGTGCATTCCACGTCCCTACTACTGTCGGAGTAAAGAAACTAACTCGGACATCTATCCTATGTCTGTCAAGCTTCAATTTAAAGCAATGCCGCCCTCGTGCTGGCCAACACCGTCTGAGGAAAAAAAAAGCACTCGCTGTGCACCCGATCCAATCCTCTGATCATCTTAGAAGTCTCTACCAAGTCCCCCTCAATTCTGCTCAACAACGAAAACAGCCTCAAGTCCCTCAGACTTTCCTCGAAAGACCTTCCCTCCATACCAGGCAGCATCGTCGGTAATCTCCTCTGAAACCGTTCCCAAGCTTCTACATCTTTCCAATAATGCAGTGAGAAGAACGATTCATAATAATCCAAGTGCGGCGGCAAAAGGGTTTTGTACCGCTGCAGCACGACCCCATGGTTCTGACACTCAATCCCTCTACTAATAAAAGCTAACAATCTATACGCCTTCTAAACAACTGCATCAATGGGTGTGTCGACTTTCACCGATCTATATAAATGGACACCGAGATGTCTCTGCTCATCTACACTACCATAAGCTGAGAACTCTGCATTGTTGTTGCTCCTTCCAAACTTAGCGCTCGTAACTGAACTCCTGGATGAATAATTCCCATCGTCCTCCACCTATTGTCTCCTTTCCGTCAGCCAATTTCAGATCCAGACCGCTAAATCACTCCCACTAACATGCCTCTGTATTTTGCACAATTGCCTACGGTGGGGAACCTGATTAAATGACTTATTTAAATTCATATGCACCACACTAACTGCTTTCCCCTCATGCACCCATTTTGGTGCTTTCTCAAAGAACTCAATTAGGTTTGTGAGGCACGATCTATCTTTCACAAAGCCGTGTTGACTATCCATATTCAGCTTATTCCTTTCCAGATGATTATGACCTCTTATAACCTTTTCCAACACATTAACCACAACCGAAGTCAGGTTCACTGGTCTCTCATTCCCAGAGTTGTCTCTATTCCCTTCTCGAACAGGGGATAAACATTTTCTACCCTCCAATCTTCTAGCACTCTTCCTGTGGAAAATCATGACATAAAGACTAAAACCAATCTCCTTCCTGCCTTCCCAATCATTCCTATGATAAATCCCATCCGGCCCAGTGAGCTTATCTATGTTTTACGTTTGTGAGAATTGCGAACATCTCCTCCTTGTGAACCTTAATTTAACCAGACTCGTAGACTCTGTCTCAGTATTCTCCTCAATAACATCATCTTTATCTGATTTGAATACTGACAAAAAATATTCATTTAGCGCTTCCACTATCTCCTTGGAATTCACGCAGAACTTCCCAGTACTATTCTTGTTTGGCCTTATTCTGACGCTTGTCATTCATTCATTCCTCCGATAACGAGAGAAAGCTTTAGGTTTATCCTTGACAATATCCGCCAATGACTTCTCATGTCTCCCCCTGGCTCTTCTAATCTATTCATTTCGTTCTTTCTTTGCTAATTTGATAATCACAAGTGCCCTAACTGAGCATTCACGTCACATTGCAACGTAAGTCTTTTTCTTCCTGTTGATAAGACAGTCATGAGTGAATTTATTAATCATGTCGTATACATTCTCATCCAAATCAATGATATTTATAACAAAGAGTAATGGGCCCAGCACCAATCTCTGAGGAACCTCACTGTTGTTTTGAGAATTAATCCATTGATGTTGAACCAAGTCTCTCTCTCTCTCACCCTCTCTCTCTCTCTGTTTGTTGTATTGGAAATCATGAAATGATGCCCTCTGCTGACCCCACATGACATTGCACGCTAAGAAGAATTCAACAAAGAGTTGGACTGCCTCAGTTTTCACGGTTGCCTCATTCTTCCAATGAAAACATTTTATTGACAGAAATCAATTCCGTCTGTCCTTCGCAATATAATCCAAGAGAGTATTAACAGATTAAGATGGATATGGGCAATGATGACCGTCCTGCACCATTGTGTCCTCTCTAGGATTTTTCAATAATATCTCGCTTTAAACCTGTGATACTTCAACAGAAAACGTTGCAAGTTACTGAAATGGTAATAAAATTCATCTCAACTTCTCCAAAAAAGGTGTCACGCAGAAATGCTTGAATGTAGTTGCAGGGTAAATGCGTGGTGTTACGAATGATGCCCAAAGGCAAATTATTTACTGAATGCAGAAGGAACACAAGCACTTCATCTTAAGGGCATGTTTCAGACTGTGGTGTCTCCGTCCTTGAACCTTACGCCTCGTGTGTGTGTGCCTGTGTGTGTATATGTGTGTGTGTGTGTGTGTGTGTGTGTGTGTGTGTGTGTGTGTGTGTGTGTGTGTGTGTGTGTGTGTGTGTGTATAATTCTGTGATATTTGTATTTGTGTTGGTGTACTTGTTTTTCTGTTGGAATCCCTTATGTTTTTCGATGAGGTCTGCTGCGGGCTGGGCAATGGTTTCACCCAAATGGAGGGATTCCAGCATTTTAAACACCACACAGTCAGACCTGCCCAAGCTGATAAAGTAATATCGTGTAATGTTGATCGGAGTAAATTAAAGTTCGACAGAGTTTCTGCAATTCGACAAACTTTTCAATCTTGCCTTAGTAAGCCTAATAAATTGCAGACAACAATTGAAGTGAAGTCACTGAACACAGAGAACAGTTCCCTGTCAGCCTTCCAGACTCATTCCGAGAGAACTGAAGTGTATACGCAGTCCCTCAGTCCTACAGGTCATGTCATATTCCTGAAGGGACTGACCAACCTTCATTTCCAAGTAGGCAATTCTATATGTGACCTCAACGCCAGGATTGAAAATAATGCTTCTCGTTCTTATAGTGGTTAGTATTCCATTCTGTAAGATGGTAAACTAAGATTCAATTCCCTGAACAGGCAAGTGAAATGATTTCATTTAAACAATGAAAACAGCGACATTGGAATTAAATTTTGATCTGGAAATCTTACCCACAACGATTGCCCATTGGTGACAGACACGGGAAGTTTCTGTTTGAATAAGAGATCGCAGGCCAATGCAATAGCCTGAGAGGAAGGGCACGCCGCTTCAAATTCCAGAGGACATCTCCGTGAGCGTTTTCACAATTGCCTGAATCGGGATTTCTGGAAATCCGATGAGTTGATCACTTGAATTCACGACCATTTGCTGGAGCACGATCGTATTGAACCGAGAGTCACGGCCATTTCGAGTTAATGTTGAGCAATCGGGCAGAATTCACGCATAATCTGACAGTTATAGAGTATCTAATAAACCATGAAAGGAACATGACAGAGTAAACCAATTGTCACGTCTGCTGCCACTTTTTTTCATTTACTTTTAGATGGTAACCGTTCATTATCCTGTCACTTACAGACCCAAATTCTGTTTCTTCACTTCTTTAATTTTTGTGAAATTATTGGAGAAAGCATTCCAAGTCCCATGCTGAAAAGAAAAATTAAATACGTGGACATAATCCGTCAGGAGTGCCAAGAATAATAGGGACCTGAGCGCTGAGTGAATTTCAATCTCGCGTACAATACCAGGGACTTTGAAATGAACTCTATCATACGCACTGACAGCCGGTAAGATTCAGAGACAGAATGAATCCCGCAATGAGTGCATGTCCAGAAACAGAATCCCATACTCTTAGACATTCATGAATCTGACAGTGAGAGGCGGGGAGAAATCCTTAGTCAAGTATAGAAGCAGGCGCTGGATAATGCAGGAGGAATTGTATATTCGCTTGTACTACCTGAGATTGACAGAAATGGGCACAACCTGCTGCACTTGTCAACGCACAAGACAGTTTGCACGAATGTCAAACAAAATCCGTTGAATTAATGTCTGAATCTTTACATTTCGATTGTAATAGAGTTCAGACATCGAAGGGAAAACGTTATTAAACTATATTACAGCTTGTCCTTGACTGTAAAAAGTGTCGCAGAGAGCTTTGGTCCTTCCCTGTCTTTCATGAAAGGGCCCGATTTATGTCATCAATTAATATGTGTGTGCACTTCTTTACTGTGCAATCTGCATTGTTAAGGACTGTGAGGACATTTATTGCCCGGAATTTAGGACTCTGATAGAATTGTTCAAGTTTACTTTTGATTTCAGTATTACAGAAACAAGCCAGTTTGACATTAGTCTGTGTGGATATATCTATTCTATTGCTGAAAGTATCGGAATGAAGCAGCAGAAATTTCATGAAACTGTTAAGGACTTTTTCCCTTGTTAAACGGTTGCAAATTTAGTCCACCAGTTTTTTTTTCAGAGATATAACAACATTTCTTAGAACGTGATTGATATTATATGAGACAAAGTAATTCACAATCAGAAATGAGGGCTAGTCCAGTCAGTTCACAGTGACAAAAAATTGCAGAGAGCGAGAGAATACAATCAAATAAGAAACTTGAATGTTCATAGGAGACGTGATGGGCAGGTTTGCAAAACAGAATGTTATCGAAAATGCACAGGCAGGGATGGTGGTGGAGGCAGTAACGATTCGGGTTCTTAGCGAAGTTTAGATGAGCACATTAATATGTAAGAAATGGAGGGATACGAAGCAAGTACACACATAAGGGATTATTTCAACTTCGTGTCATGTTTGGCAAAACATTATGGGCTGATGGGCCCATTAGTGTGCCGTGCAGTTCTGTGTCCTGTATCAGTGGTAACAACAGTGCAGCGGATAGAATCAAATTTACAGACAGAGCGGATCAGTGCCACACTCAGTCATGTTGGTCTGGAGTCACATGTAAGGACGCGCAAGTCAGGGGAAAATACGGTGATATGGTTCTGGAGTCAGATGTAGAAACAGAGGATGCCATTGGTATTCACAGTGCTGTGTGTCTAGCGTCATAGAATGACACAGTTAAAAAACAGAACCTTTGCTCCAACTCGGCCATGCTGAAAAGATATCCGAAATTCATCTAACCACATTTGGCAGCATTTGCCCCATATCGCTCTAATTGCTTCCTATGCAAATCCGCAACCAGCTGCTTTTTAAATTTTATAATTGTTGCAGTATTTTGCACTTCCTCTGGCAGTCCATTTCATGCATGCGCCATCCTCTAGGCGAAAGGAAGTTGCCCCTCCGGTCTCGTTTAAATCGTTCCCCTCTCAGCCTGAAACAGAGGCTCTCTGTTTTGGTCTCCCCTACTGTGGAGAAAAGACAAACACTTTGCACCCTATTCATGTCCATCATAATGTTTTAAAAGTTTATAAGGTCACCCAACATCTCGAGGAAACAGGAAGAATCAGCCTCTTGAGACTAATCCTCAACGGCAAACCCGCCAAAGGTGACGATATCCTTATAAATCCTTTGTGGTACCCAAAGAGCTGCGGGTCTGGTGTTACATACAGAGACAGATCAGACGAGTCGTAACTGCAGTTCTGTGGACAAGAGTCACGTTTAAATTCACAGCAGGTCAGTGGTAACCAGAGTGCTATGGGTCTGTTGGTAAATGTAGAGAGAGCAGGTCAATGGTAGCCACAGCGCTGTGGGTCTGGAGTCACGTATGGAAACAACTTCAGACAGTGGTAATCACCGTGTTCAGTGTCTGGAGTCACGTGCAGAAACAGAGGAGATAATTTCTAAGCACAGTTTTGTTTCCCTATGTTACATACTGTGACAGAGTTCGTCAATAATGCACTCAGTGCTATAGCCTTGTAGTCACAGAGCAGGTCATTCATAACCACAGTGCTGTGAGTCTGAAGTCACTTGTACAGACAGCGCCGGTGGGTACTGACCACATTGCTGTGGATCTGATTAAAATGTAGGTACAGTGCAGATGAGTGGTAACCAAAGAGCTATGTGTAGGGACTTATGCGTAGAGAAGGAGCAAGTCACTGGAAACCACAGTGTGGTGTGGCTTGACTCGCATTTAGAGACAGAGCATTTCATAAATAACAACTGAGCTCTTCTTCTGGTGTCACATGTAGAGCCGGATTCGGACAGTGGTACCCACAGTGCTGTGGGTTCAGAGACACAGATACAAAGCATATAGTGGTAACGAAGATGCCATGTGCCTGGATACCCGTACTGATCAGTTCAGTGGTAATCACCGTGCTGTGGGTCTGGAGTCTCATGATGATACAGGGAAGGTCAGTATATTGACAGTGCTTTGGTCTGGAGTCAGATTAGCGATAGAGCAGATTAGTGATATACAGAGTGTTATGGATCTGGAGTCACATATAGATTGTGCAGTTGACTGATAACCGGAGTGCTTTTGGTTTGGAGTCAAATGCAGAGTGAGAAAAGGTTGTTCTGGAAAGAGATGTTGAGACAGAGTAGATCAGTAGTACCCATATTGACGTCAGCCTGCAGTCATAGTTCAAAGAAATGTACATCAAAGAAACAGAACATTTAGTCACCCATGGCGACCAAATATCCTAAATTTATCGAATCACATGTATCAATATTTGGTCCATATCCCTCCAAACCTTTCTTATTTAAAATCTCACTCAGATGTCTTTTATTTGTTGTAATTGTAGCAGACTCCAACACTTGCTCCGTCAGTTCATTTCATGGTCGCACTGCACTGTGAGTGAAAAAAGAGTTGCCCATTGTATGTCTACCCTTCGCACTGAAAAGCATGTCATATAGATTTGGACTCCAATAACCTGGGGGAAATTCATGAACTATTCACCATAACCATGCCTTTCATGTTTTTATGAACTTCTGTCAGTTTCCCGCGCATCCTCTGATGCTCCAGAGAAATAAAGCAACGTCAGTGACGGTGTGTGTCTGGAGTCACATGCAAAAGGAGAACGTAGTATTGGTAATCACAATGTTGTGGGTGTGTAGTCGCGTATATAGTCACAGAATGTCTGTGGTAATTGCAGTGCTGGGAGATGGGCATGACTTGCGGACACAGTATACTGGATAGTAAACACAATGCTGCCGGTCTGGAGTCAATTGCTGACAGATATCCGTCCCTCAAGCGTACTCGGGGAGTCTGAGGAAGTTTTCCAAAATGACTCTCAGTAGATTACCATTAAGCAACTATTCCTTCCACAATTTTAATGAATTCAAATTTGTCCTTCTGTCTCGATGCCATTCGAATCTACATCTCATAAGGTTTTAAGTCGAACGTCTGGAGAAGCTTAGCACGTTTTGTTTGCTTCCTACATCAATCTTATGTGTTAGTTATTATATGAAGATATGTCACTCGTTTTCTCACCGGGGTTTTAGACCAATAACAAAGATTCTACAAGGGAGTGAATGAATGTAAACAGGATTGACTGGCGGCATTTTGCAGAAAATAATCAAGGCAGCAGAAGCAATGTTGGCTTCAACTCGGGGACTGGAGCAGAAGAGCACAGAAGATCTGCTGCGATTTCACAACACTCTGCTAACACATGATTTGGACTACTCTGAGCAGATATGCGAACCAGATCTCAGAACGGTGATATTGACATTGAAGCAAGTAAATTGTGGGCCGACAAGAATAATGTCTGCACTTCATGGGTTATTTTATCAGGAGGCCCGCACTCTCTTGAATATAGAATGTCAAAGTGTGATCGAATTGATGTATTCAATAGGTGATCAGTAAACGACAGTGTATGAAAAAAAAAAAAAAAAAATTCGTGAAATCAAGTCTGTGTCCTCGTGCTTTGAGACAGTAATGCTAAGTACTGAGCTATTGTACTAATCAATGAACGATTTTGAGGTACAGTCACGATTCTTGCGGCTGACGTGATACAATATAATATAATATAATATAATATGATATAATGTAATAGAGTAACAAAATATAATGATATAATATCGATGTCCGTTTGCCCGCTGAGCTGGAAGGTGCATTTTCAGGCTTTTCATCACCATACCAGGTAATATCTTGAGTGAGTCTCTGAATGATTCTTGATTCGGACGCTCACTGAACATCCAACCTAGTATGGTAACGAAACGTCTGCAAAGATCCTTCCAGCTCAGCAAGCAAACCAACATCCAGAAAGTCAACCTGAGCTACCAAACGTTCTCAAGACTCCCCTAGATATAATATAATGATATAAAATCGTATAATGTAATATGACATGACATAATGTAAGACAAGGTAATATAATATAGCAAATATACTCTAGTTAACTTCTTTATTTCACCTGTTTTGACCTCCTCATCTGAGGAAGAATGTTTATGGAGTCAGTTCATGAAAAGTGTTCCAAACTGATTCCTGAGTTGGTGCAACTGTTCAGTGAAGAAAGATGTGATCGTTTTGGATTATATTCACTGTGGCTCGGACATGTTGGGGCAGACAGTCGATATTCTCCGAAAATCAGGTCATGAACGCTTTGGATGGCAGAACGAGGCTTGAGGGGTCTCAATGTCCTGAACCTAATAAATTCTAATAAGTCGATGTTTGTTGAAAGCAGAAAAGCATTTTCCCGATAACTCGAGGATAGGCCGTTTCGGGCTGATGCACAGGAACTTTCTTGACCAAGGGAGTGGGGAGACTGTGGAATGATCTGCCACTGAAAGCAGTCAAGAAGAAAACTATGTTTTTTTTTGTTTGAAAGTAGTTAGAAATGATTCTTGGAGCTCAATTTATCAAAGTACATAGAGATAAAGCAATGAAAGAGATGGTGTTGAATCATCAGCCAATATCACATTGAATGGTGTAGCAGTCTCGAATGGTTGAATGGTTTATTCCTGCTCATAGTTTCTATGTATCTTTGAGAAACGAATAACGCTGTGATTCATTCGTGAAAAGCTTAATAACTTAGTTGAAAGCAGACAGAATGGCACCCGACAATCAATCTGTTCCATGAACCTGGTAAATATTTCACAAGATGAAATGACATACTGTCTACATTAGGTGGAAGTTTCAGAAAGTGAAATAAATGTGTCTTAGCATGTGGACGGTTTTGACTGGGTACATCATTTAATGTCTGTTAACGGAGGAATGAACAATATTCTGTTTCCTCTCCTTAGTATGTCAGCAATAAGGGATCATTACATGAGAAGATTTGGAGACAAATATAACACAACTATAGTTAGCTTAACTTCTGTCCTTGTTAACATGTTAGATTCTATTATAATGGAAGTAACAGCAAATCATTTAAACATTGACAAGATCATCCAATACACTCAGCAAAAATTTAGAGTAGATTTATTTGTATTGTCAATGTATTGTTATACAGTGAAAAAGGTTGTTTTCCGTGCCATACAGGCAGGTCATACCATCAAAATACAGTACAGTAACATAGCAGAGTGAAGATTTCAAAGTTACAGCTTCCGGGAAGCAGCAGAGGAAAATTAATACGAGACTTGCAGAGGTCTGCTCAGAGGTCTGATACTGAAGTGTAAAACGTTGCTCTTGAATCTGTTGGCACGTGAATTAAAATATTTAAATCTTCTGCTCCTCGGAAGAGGATGGAAGGTTGTACAAAATGGGCAATAGAGTCAAAATATTAGATGTTTTGATTGATAAGGTATTACGAATTAATCGAATTAACATGAAAGCAGACTATTGTTCATATTTGGCAGTCGAATGTCGATCCTGCTGTGGTACTGGAGTCATGTGAGGCCCAGACTGCTTGCTCACTGCAGACGTCATTCCCTGACCTGAGCCAGATGGACTCTATTTTAAAAAGACCCATTGTGAACAGGTTTGGACAGTTATTATTTCCATACTGCTTAAAATTCAAATATGACGTTAATCCGTCTTATGGTGGGGAATACCCAGTGGGCTAATGATCTGATTCTGTACCTACTCCTGCTCTAACTTCGTGCCTGCCTGAGATTTTATCCGATTTTTGTACACAAAGTGTCAGCCTAGACCGCTGGGTGAGGTAAAGTTAACACTGTGTCACAACATCCTGACGGGAGCATTTATCAGTGAATACTGGACCACACAAAGCCGTACCAGGAGTCGAGTACTGCTGCCGTTGCCCGGGATTTCCCCTGTGCCATGAAGAAACTGGAAGAGCTCCAACGATGATCGTTGATGTAAGCAGTGATAGCTTTTTGAGAGGCTTAAAGAGCAATGCATAATATTACAGCAGAGACTCTTTGGCACATTGCCCTTCCAAAACAAATTACGACCTCCAGCAGACCCGCTTTCCCACTTGACCTAGAGACATGAATTTTCAGACGTTTCAAGTGGCTAATCCAAGTACACTTTCCGGTAGTGATGCTTCCCTTCTCAATCACCAACCCAGGCAGGGCATTGCAGACTCACCACCAGCCTGTGTGTGAAAACATTTTTTGAACTCCCATCTGTACCCCTGCCTTTCACTTTAAAATGGTGACCTCTTGCTTTTAAATGTTCGGATAAGGAGTCCAGCTGTTTTCACGTCTTGTCCATGCCGCTCATGTATCTCGCTCTTGCCCTCACTCGAACTTCTCTGCTTCTCATAAAAAAAACTGAGCTTCTCCAGCATCACTGCCTTGCAAACCTGATCACGCTGGAGACATTCTTCGACTAAGCCCACTCTCTGGTGAAATCATATCCTGCCCGTAACAAGTGGAATAGAACAAATCAAAGGCCAAAGATGATAATTGAATCCAGAGTGGCTAGCTTAGGGAGAGGGGAGTGTTCTAGGTAGGTTTTTAATACTTATCAGGGTACTTGAGCCTGGCAATTGCACAGTGATGCGATTTCGCCTGTTCTCTGTTTGTGAACTGTCACTTTAACAAGTCGAGAGATCGCAGAGACGTACGGACGGTGCTGCTCCTTGCCGAGAATTTCAGAGTCTATTCACCGCAGAGACTCCGAACCGCTGAATGTAACTCCTGTTTTTCATAGATCTCACTGGGATATCGCGGAAGTTTGTAGGTGTAGATGAAAGCTGTGCTTTTGCTCCTCGCAACGTCGCATTTTGAGGAGGCGAACACTGATAGCAGGAGGCTGAAAAATAAGTTAATAGCCACAGGTGGATGCATCTATCAGGAACTGATGTGGAGTTTTCTTGACAAATTGAAGACAGCATACACCATTTCCAGCCCGTGTGCTGCTGATTTCGATCCTGCTGGGCTTGGAGATTCACACTGCATCAAAAAGTGGAACCAATGAGAATGTTAAGACATCCAGAAGAAGGGGTTATAGAGAGAGTGAGAGTGCAAAATAAAGGTCGAGTGACTAATGCGGGAGTAAGGAAGAATCGTAATCGAGATTGAGAAAGGAAGATAAGAGATGAGAAGCGACAAGAAATGCAATAAATAAAAGTATTACAGAATAAATGGAGATGGAAACAGGATTGAAAGACAAAAAGACAGAAGGTCAAAATGTTAGAGAGAGAGAGAATAAGGAGGAAGACAGAATAAAGATAAAAGGGGTTAGAAAGCGAATTCGAGAAGGGGGAATAATGAAGAGCTGAGAGAAAAGGGATTGGCGTTGCCGTGTAATGCGCAAGAGAGAGAGAATTGTGCTAGAAAATGAGAGCAATGAGGGACAACGAAAGAAGGTGAAGAGGTTAGAGAGATTTAAAAAACAGGCAGAGAAGAATGAGAGAGAGGGAGACATACACAGAAAAAAAAATTGAAAAAAACTGACATTGAGTAATGATTGTGAGAGTGTATGAATTAGAAGGTCAGAGAAAGACTAAAACATGTATTGAATGACGAGGGCGAGCGAATAAAAATAGCGGCGGTCGAGATAGGAATTGAGAATGAGAGATTGATGAGGGGAGGGAGGGAGAGAGAAAAATAAGAATAAAATGTGAACAGAAAATAAACATCACAGATAGAGAGAGAGAAGCTTAGTGTGATCTGTTTGTTGATTGTAAGTTCCTCTGCCATCGTCAGGATTCTTGCTTCTTACACTCAGCTTAAATGCTTGTATAAAGTTAATTGTCTCACAGTCAGTTCTTGAAATTGAAGCAAGACAGAGTGGGGGAGGGCAGAAGGATAACAGACGCACAGGTCCGTCTGAACCCACAGCTCCATTGTATTCACTCAGCCTTCATTACTTTTCATTCACAAGATATTGGCCTGCGGTCTTGACGGTTCCGCTGTTTGTTGCCATTCCCCGGTTGTACACCTTGAAGAGAGTGGGGCTGAACTCCTTCTCAAACTGCCTCAGTCCGTGTACCGCAGACAGAGCAGCAATAACATGGAAGGGAGGCAGGTACAGGATTTTGTTTGATTGAAAGCGAAGGAAGAATAGATATATTTCATTCACACTTCATCCGATTCATTCATGGGATTTGGAAGGCTCTGTCAGACAGCAGGTATTGCTCTCCGTAGTTGCCCCGGTGAGAAAGTGGCAGTGAGCGGCCTTCTTGAAATAATGTGCTCAGGGTAGACCAGTCACTCCATCAGGGAAGGACTTCCACAATTTTGATCGAACGGCACTGAATAAATGGTGATACATTTCCAAGTCAATATGTTAAGTGGTTTGGAGGGGAAAGTGCAGAGGTTAGTGCTCAAATCCGTCTGCTGCCCTTGTGTTTCTCGATGAAAATGAACGTGAGTTTCGAAGGTGCTAACTAAGAACTTTTGGTAAATTATTACAGTGCGTCATAGATGGTACACACTGTTACTAAGCCTTGGTGGCTGAGAGAGTGGATATGTGTAGATGTATTGCGAATCAAGTGGGCTTTATTGTCATGGATCCAGTCGAGATTCTTGAGTGTAAATGCAGCTACAAAAATACAGAGAGGTGGATTCGACACTATTCACTTGTGCCTTGTCGAAGATGAACCAACTTTGTGGGGAGTGGAGGTGGAGATGCGGAGCTGGAGAGTAAGGCGCTGAGAAAGGCACAGCAGGATTCCTAGCCTCTGAATCCTTATTTAGCCAGTATATTCAGATAGCTGCTCCAACTTAGTTTCTGGCTCAATTTGAAGCATCTGAATGTAAATAATTGATGGCTGGGAGGCGGGGAAGGGTACTTGCAAGGTGTACAATAATGGTGACACCATTGAACATCAAGGGGCAATGTTTAGATTCTCTCGCAAAGGCAAACGTCAGGACGTTGAAGGTTGGCAGGGAGTAATTCAGATTTGGTAACTCCATTGAAACAAGGGGCGACAATTACTGAAGGAGTGAGAAGGGGCAAAATTGGAAGATTACGAGTGGGCATAATTTGTTATAGCTTGAAAGCATAACCTGAGAGGTAATTGGGTTGATGATACCCTCTGTCAGAGAGAGTGAGGGTGGGGGAGTTGAGCTGATGGACAGTGCCAGCAATGCTTTTTCACTTTGTCATGTTCAGGAATGAGGCTTCTTTGCTGAGGATGCTGCACTTTAACAACGTAACATTGTCCTTGGTTATGTTGAAATGGGTTGGGAAAGACTAGGGTTCTGATGTGTCTGGGGATGGCTACCTTCATTAATGGGAGGGAAGAGGCCAGTTCTCCCAAGTCATGGTAATTTCTTTTCTCGGTTGCATTAGTATTGGCAGGTTGTGTGAAAATCACTGGTAACGAGAAGCAGCTACAAGGGAAAGTGTTTCCGTGCTTCAAAAACTGTGTATTTCACATACTTCTCGGAAATATCTCCTGCCTAAATGAACCTTAGATTGGATTTTCTGTTAGTAAATGGTGTGTTTATGGGATGATGTGGAAATTGGAATAGCCCTTGCTTTAAGTTGTGTCGGAGCCGTTTGGTTTTCTAAATACGTGAAGTTATGTAACATGCTCTTTTTTGTTTACTCATGTTTCAACGGTAGTGTTTAAATAAGTTTTGTTATGGATCAAGCCGAGTGGTGTGTTCTGCTACTGCACTTTTGGATTCTTCATAAAACATCTGCCTAAAACAAAACTCACACTCAAGTCTACCTCCTAAAAATATTCCGAAGGCGTTCTGGCCTGCTCCATAACAGATGTCAAGCTAGTTTGGAACTTCAGCATACCCTTTCTCCATCCAAGACAAACCCGGGCCACACACTGCTGCATCAACAGATGCGAGCTCCGTGATGGGGAGATTTTTGTCAACCTCCAGCAGTGGCCATACCCAATTCAGGCTTTTGTGTGAAGGTGTAGTTCCCATGACCTCTAATCTATGTCAATACCCACTCGCTATTCCCCGACCCCAAGTTTCCAGGATATAATTAAACTGCATTGGTTACTCGCCTGTGTATAAGTTCACATGCGTTTCGTGGTGGATCCTTGATGAGACAGATGGGGATTCGGCCTTCTACCCGTTTGGGCCCGACAGATTTGGGAAAGTTTGGGAGAATTGTTGCGGAATGTATGAGTTTCAGGAGGTAATCACCCTGGGTGTCAACGCTGAACACATGGATCTCACCCTGAATGCGTGGACACAAAGGTTAATTCATGGACTACATACCGAACACACACATACCCACACAGAACATACGAATCTCATCTTGAAAACACAGATACTAGATACCACACTCTTGTTGAATCAACGCTTCTCTAAATTTACAGCCATTAAAAGTATAACTGGTCTTCCTACTTTTGATTCCAAGTAAAGACAATAAAGTCACATTTTTCGACGTTATTCTGAATCTGCAAATCATTTGTCCACGACCTGGCTATGTCTGTGTGTGTGTGTATATGTGTGTGTGTGTGTGTGTGTGTGTGTTTCTGTGTGTGTGTGTGTGTGTGTGTGTGTGTGTGAGAGAGAGAGACAGACAGAGAGAGATTATTAAGTATTATGTATTGTTGGATATGTTGAAAACTAGGAATCGCTGTCCCTATTTGCATATAGTGAGTAAGTTTGTATATCTAGCTGTTTCCGTGAACCTTCCATTTGACGTGTCTGCCTAAGGCTTGTGCTGTGTTTTTGTTGTGCGTGTTTCAGCCTCTGTGTTTATGCTTCGGTGTACATTTATGATTTTATGCATGTGTCTTTGTCTGTGTTTCTATGTGCCCCTATGTCTGTGATTCTGTCTCTCTGTGTTAGTGCATTCGTGTCTGTTTCGATTAATTTGTTTTATTGCGCATCTCTGTTCAATGGGTTTTCTATAATCGAGTTATAGCATCCTAAAATATGCAGTCAGGCCCTTTGATCCAAACTGGTCTATGCTGAATAAATTATCCATCCACGCTAACCCCATTTCCCTTACATCTGGCTCATATACTCCTATTCCATCCATGTATTTGTCCAAATGACTTTCAAATGTTGTTGATATACCTGCCTGAACCACGTCCACTGGCAGCTCATTCCATATGCAAACAATCCAATATATAACAAAGTTTTACCTCAGTTCCTTTTCCTTCTTTCCCTTCTGACATCTAATTTGAGTCTTCCTTTCTTCGACTGTCAAACTTGAGAAAAGGACTGTTTGCATTCATGCCACCCATGCCTCTCAAGACCTATTAGACACCCACTCAGTCTCCTAAGCTTGAATGAAATAGCCCCAGTTTGTCCAATCTCTCCCGATAACACAGACCATTGAAAGCTGGCAGCATCCTTGTAATGTTTTGCTGCACTCTTTCCAGATTATTACTATTCATTCTATAGAAAGGTGACCAAATCCGGACATGATACTCCAAGTGCGTCTTCACCAGTGTCCTGGACAACATGACTTCCCAACTTCAGTATCAGTGCCCTGACTGCAGAAGATGAGTGTTCCAAAAGCCGACTGCACTGCCCTGGCTACCTGTGACTCCACTTTCAGAGAAATTGTGCACCTGAAATCCAGTCTCTCTGTGGCAATCCGCTCCCTAAGGCCCGACCATCCACTATGAAACACAGACCTTGATTTGCCTTTCCAAAATGCAAGACCACACACTTATCTATACTAAACATCATTTGCCATTTCTCGGCCCAGTTCCCAAGATATCAAAGTCCTGCATCCATTTCTGACAATCTTCGTCATCGTTCACCATACAATTTTTTTTTAGTGTCACAGAACGTTGAATAGAGAACATTACAGGCCTTTCGGCGGTCAATGTAGTGCCGACCTGTGATCCCATCTGAAGACCGTCTAAATTCCACCAATCCATTTTCGTCCACATGAAAACACAATGACAATTTAAATACCCTTAAATATGGCGAGCCTGATGCTGTTGCAGGCTGTGCATTCCACGCCCCTACTACTATCTGAGTAAAGACACTAACTCGCCCATCTGTCCTATATCTGTCAACCTTGAATTTAAAGCAATGCCCCTCCTGCTAGCTAACACCGTCCGAGGAAAATGGTACTCACTGTCCACCCGATCCAACCCTCTGATCATCTTGTAATTCTCTAACAAATCCACGTCAATTCTTCTCACCAACGAAAACAGCCGCAAGTTCCCCAGTCTTTCCTCGTGAGACCTTCCCTCCATACCAGGCAACTTTCTCGGACATCTCCTCTGAACTTTTTCCGAAGCTTCTACATCTTTCCGCTAATGAGGTGCCTAGAACTGTACACAATAACACAAGTGCGGCTGCAAAATGGTGCTGTACAACTGCAGCATGACCTCATGGCTCCGAACCTCAACTCCCCTGCTAATAAAAGCAGCAAACCATATGTCTTCTTAACAACTGCATCAACAGGTGTGTCAACGTTCGTGGATCTGTGTACATGGACACTGCAATCTCTCTGCTCATTTACACTACCAAGAATCTTACAATAAGTCGAGAACTCTGCATTGCTATCGCTCCTTCTAATATTAAACACCTGACACTTTTCCACATTAAAATCCATTTGCCAACTCTCAGCTCAGCTAGGCAGCGGACCTAAGAGTCTCTTAAACCAACTCCATCATTTTGCCCTGTCCACATCTCTTCCAAAGTTAGTGTCATTAGCATATTTAAAAAGCCATCTTTCCTGGCTTTCATGCAGGTCGTTTATAAAACGACAAACAGCAGTGGACGTAAAAAAGATCCTTGAGGTGTACCGCTCATAAGTGAACTCCAGGATGAACAATTCCCATCAATCTCCACACTCTGTCTTCTTTCAGATCGCCAATTTTTGATCCATACCGTTAACGCACTGCCAATCACATGCCTCTGTACTTTGCACAATAGCCTATGGTTTGGCACCTGATTAACCGACTTATTGCAATTTACTTGCACTACATTAACCGCTTTGCCCTCATGCAACTATTTTGTTACATTCTCAAAGAACTCAATCAGGTTTGTGAGGCAAAGCCGTGTTGACTATCCCTGACCAGCTTATTCATTACCAGGCAATTATCGATTCTCTCTGTTATAACCATTTCCAGCAAATTAACAACAACCGAAGTCAGGCTCACTGGTCTCTCATTCCTAGGTTGTCTCTACTTCCCTCTTTCATCAGGGGAAGAACAGTTTCTAGTCTCCAATCTTCTGGCACTATTCCTGTGGAAAATGCTGACATAAAGATTCAAGCCAAACTCGTTCCTGGCTTCCCAATGATTCTTATGATAAATCCCATCCGGCCGGGCGGACTTACCTATTTTTACATTTGCTAGAGTTGCTAACATGTCCTCCTTGCGAACCTTAATTTATCCAGTCTTGTAGATTCTGTCTCAGTATTCTCCTCGATCACATCATCTTTGGCTGGTGAGAATACTGACAGAAAATATTCATTTAGCGCTTCCAGTGTCTCTTTGGACTCCACACGGTATTTCCCACGACTATTCTTGATTGGCCCAAGCCTAATTCTCGCCATTCTTTTATTTCTCGTATATCGAGAGAAAGCCTTAGGGTTTTCCTTGATTATATCCGCCAACGAATACTCATGTCTCATCTTGCCCCTTTTAACCTCGTTCTTTTTTCTTTCTTTACTAATTTGTAAATTACAAGTGCCCGAACTGAGCATTCACATCTTATTGAAACAGAAGTCGTTTTCTTCCTCTTGACAAGAGGGTGATGAGCGGGCTTATTAATCACGCCTAATACATTCTCATCAAAATCATTGATGTTGATAAGAGAAATGGGCGCAGCACGGATCCCTGAGGCACATCACTGTTGTTTTAGGGATTAATCCATTGGCGTGCTCGTCCAAGTCTCTCTCTCTCTCCCTCTCTCACTCCCTCACTCTCTCATCTCGCTCTCTCTGTCTCTCGGTTGGTCACTGTTGCGGTCGAAATATTACAATGATATCCTCTGCTGAGCCCCATGTTATTACACGATAAGAAGAGTGCATCGAAGACTCGGAATTTCTCAGTTTTCAAGATTTGTTCATTCTTCCAAAAAAATCTTTTGTTGACAGAAAGCAGTTCTGTCTGTAATTTGCAATATAATCCAAGAGCGTATTCACAGATTAAGATGGACATGGACAATGCTGACCCTCCTCAACCATTGTGTCCCGACCAGGAGTTTTCAATGATGTCTCGCTTAAAATTTGTAAGAGTTCATCAGAAACCATTTCAACTTACAGAAATTGCAAGAACTTTATCTCAGCTACTCAAAAAAAGGCGTCATGCAGAAATGCCTGCCTACTGTCGCCGGATAAATGCACGGAGTTACAAAAGGTGGCCAAAGGCAAATTAGTTACTTATTGCAGAAGGAGTGTAGACACTTCAGCTCATGGGCATTTTTGAGACCTTACACATCACTTCTTGTGTGTGTGTGTGTGTGTGTGTGTGTGCGCGCGCGCGTGTGTGTGTTTGTGTCTGCATGTCTATGTCTGTGTGTGTGTGCTTGTGTGTGTATTTGTGTGCGTGTGTGATTGATGGCGTGCGCATCTGTGTTCATAGTGTCTGTGCATAATTGTGTCATGTTTGTTTTTGTGTACATGTGTTCCTGACTAAACCCTTATAATTTTTGAAGAATTCTTCTGCCGGCTGCGCAGTGGTTCCAGAAACGCCCAAATGGAGGTATTTCATTGCTTTAAACACCACATAGACAGTCAGACATGCCCAATCCCCCACACGCACAATGATAAAGTAACATTGTGTTAGGTAGATCGGAGTAAATTAAAGCTGGAGAGATTTTCTGCAATGCGTCAAGCTTGTCAATCTTGGCTGAGTAAGGCTGATAACGATGCGTTTCGACCATATATCAGACAGTGATCAGGTGCTGGTAAAAGACAGGCAGCAACTTGGGGGCGACCTCCAAACCTTCACCATCGACGAACAGGAGCTCCTTGTCGTATTTAAGGTGACGCACCTCGCGTAAAAGTTGATAGGGCTGATATTCGAATGAATCGCCACCGTCACGAGGACATGCGATCTGCCCGAGGTTACGAAGGTTCACAAAAGCCGCCATCTGTCTATCTTCCTATCTGTGTGTCTGTCTGTGTGTCTGTCTGTCTATCTATCTATCTATCAATCTATCTATCTATCTATCTATCTATCTATCTATCTATCTATCTATCTATCTATCTATCCATCCATCTATCCATCTATCTATCTATCTATCTATCTATCTATCTATCTATCTATCTATCTATCTATCTATCTATCTATCTATCTATCTATCTATCTAACTATATATATATATATACACACATATATATCTGTCTTTCTACTTGTCTATCTATCTGACTGTCTATCTCTCTATCTCTCTATCACTCAATTTGTCTATCTATTTATCTAACCATCGGAGATATATGCTCCGATCTATCTATCTGTCCGTATCTTAACCTGTCATTCTCTCTGTCTAGCTGTTTGTCTATCTATCTGTTGATCTATCTATCTATCTTTCTATCTATCTCCGTAACTATCTATCCATTTATCTATCTCTATCTCTCTCTCTCTATCTATCTATCTATCTATCTATCTATCTATCTATCTATCTATCTATCTATCTATCTATCTATCTATCTATCTATCTATCTATCTATCTATCTATCTAACCATCTATCGATCTATATATACTCTGATCTATCTATCTGTCCGTCTCTTAACCTGTCATTCTCTCTGTCTAGCTGTTTGTCTATCTATCTGTTGATCTATCTATCTCCGTAAATATCTATCCATTTATCTATCTATCTCTCTCTCTCTTTAGCTAGCTAGCTAGCTATCTATCTATCTATCTATCTATCTATCTATCTATCTATCTATCTATCTCTCAATCTCTATCTCTATCTCTCAAATTGTCTGTCTATTTATCTATCCATCAATCTAATTATGTATCAACCGATCTGTTTTCATGTCTATCTATCTATCTATCTATCTATCTATCTATCTATCTTTCTATCTATCTATCTATATCTATCTATCTATCTATCTATCTATCTATCTATCTATCTATCTATCTATCTATCTATCTATCTATCTATCTATCTGTCTATCCATCTATCTGTCTGTCTGTCTATCTATCTATCTATCTATCTACCTATCTATCTTTCTACCTATGCATCTACCTGTCTACTTATCTGCCTGCCTGTCTGTCTGTCTGTCTGTCTATCTATCTGTTTTTCTGTCTGTCTGTGTATCTTTCTATTTATCTATCTATCTATCAATCGGTCTGTCTGTCTATCTATCTATCTATCTATCTATCTATCTAATAGTATCTACCTGTCTATCTATCTATCTATCTATCTATCTATCTATCTATCTATCTATCTATCTATCTATCTGTCTGTCTGTCTATCTATCTATCTATCTATCTGTCTCTTGTATCTATCTATCCATTTATCTCTCTCTCTCTCTCTCTATCTCTCTCTATCTATCTACGTATCTATCCATCTATATCTTTGTCCATGTGTCTTTCTCTCCATTTATCTATCTATCTATCTATCTATCTATCTATCTATCTATCTATCTATCTATCTATCTATCTATCTATCTATCTATCTATCTATCTATCTATCTATCTATCTATCTATCCATTTATCTACCTATCTATCTATGTATCTACGTATCTGCCTATCTGTCTATGTATCGATCTATCTATCCATCTGCCCATGTGTGTATCTCTCCATCTATCTAACTCTCAATCTGTCTGCCTATTTATCTATCCATCTATCTGACTATGTATCTACCTACCTGTTTTTTTTACGTCTATCTGCCGATCTGCCTATCTATCCAGTTATCTATCCATCTACCTATGCATCGACATATCTGTCTGTCTATCTATCTACCTCTCTATCTACCTAATTTGCCACTGTGCCACCGTGCCGTCCACAAAACGTTTCACAGTATCTGGGTGTGTCAATGATAAAGCAAATGTAGGCCGCACTGTGGGTGGCACAGTGGCACAGTTAGCACTGCTGCCTCACAGTGCCAGTGGCCCGGGTTCAATTCCCGCCTGAGGCGACTGACTGTGTGGAGTTTGTACGTTCTTCCTCTATCTGTGTGGGTTTATTCGCACACTCCAAAGATGTGCGGATCTGGTGAATTGGCCATGCTGAATTGCCCGTCGTGTTAGGTAAGGGGTAAATGTAGGGCTTTGGGTGGGTTGCATTTCAGCGGTTCGTTGTGGACTTGTTGGGCCAAAGGGCCTGTTTCCACGTTGTAAGTAATCTGAGCTATCAGTCTATCTAACTTCCATGTCGCGTACCAGTCATTCTATCTCTGTCTCTCTTTTCCATTTTGCGTGAATCTAAATATCTGGCTTTCTGTCTTTACCTGTGCCTATAAAATCTTGAGCTTCGCAGTACTAACGGATGCTTTGGTTATGATGTCATAGCATTTCTTCCCACCTTTTTAGAGGGCAAATCCGTCTGCATTATCCAGCAGGCTGAATACGTCAGCAACTCCAGGACCTTATACTCTCCACAGCGGTCAGCATGTAGAACACTTTCTTCACCAGTCTTTCAATTCATGCTGCTACTTTCAAGGAACTGCTTATCTCACTTCTAGGGCTCAGTATTCGACAATACGGCCCCCAGATCCGACTGTTACATGTTAATATCCTGCCGTCATTTACCTTCCCAAAATACAACACTTTCCTTTTATCTGAATTGAACTCTATAAAATCTATTTTCTAAATTAATCTAATATTCCTTCTCACTTGCCCATTTGATGCATGTCTTGTTGTGTTCTGAGCTAGCCTTTTTAACAGTTCGTTTTACCATATTTCATTGTCATCATCACTTCCATATTATGTTGTTCCAGTCTTTCACAAGAGGAGGGTATCGCTGCATAAGCCGGCTTTATTGTGGATATCTACCGGCCCAAAAGGCAGTTAAGAGTAAACAATGTTGCTGCGTGTCTGGAGTCATATATAGAAATTTCCAGGTAAGGATGGCAGTACCCTTCCAGAAAAATCAGTCATGAAGCAAACGAGCTTTATTTTTTCAATAAGCGACAATGGGTTCTTCGTTATCATCAGCTCTTATTTCTGGATTTTTTAAAATAATGAATACCACTATTTTCAGAGAGTAGGACCAGAACCGGGTCCCCAGAACGTTACCTGGGTCCCTGAATGAATAGTCCAGCGTTCGATCACCTATGGCATCGCCTTTTCGATTTGATGATGCGAATGTTGAATCAAATTTCCGATATCTCCTCCCCATTACCCTATTAATCTGATCTCCCACCGTCAGTGATCTTGCCGACGCAAAGTGCAAGAACAGTTTGAGCTGCCTGGAGTCCAGCGTTTCATTGAGTACTCCCTTATTTCGTTACTTCTTGAAAAGCTCAAGTTCAACAGGATCAATTATCAAATGCCACTGATCTGCCCAGTCCATTAGCGTCCTCCTAACGCATCAGGCTGCTGATATTCTGTCAATCACTTGACCGATTTGGCGCCATCTGGAATACTTTCTTGTCATCCCTTATGTTTTCATCGACACTCTTCACATAGCATTGCAAACAAGGAAGGGACTTAGTGTGTTTTCCTGCGGTACGCCGCTTCTTTCCAGTCATTCACAAATTCCATCACCACCGTCATGATAAAGACCCTGTTTTGTCTCTAACTTGGCGAGATTCTCCCCGGTCTGACGTGTCTACTTTCAATGATTTATCAAGCACAGAGGATCAGGGGTGTTCATACACACAGTTCCTTCAAGAAGGCTGGGCAGGCAGACGATTTGGTGCAGTAGTCAAAAGCGACAGCTGCCTTTTGCAGCCTATCTTGCCTCGTCATGGCGTGATTTACCAACTGAAAGAAGTAACAGGAAGTTGTCCTCTATGGTCATATCTGCAAAGATGCTGACCTTCGTGTTCGTAATGATCGTGTGTTTGGATGATGCTGCCTTAAGAGCCTATACGATTTGAGCAGCGTATCTGATAGATGGTACACACAGCTGTCATTCTACATCATGGCCGATGGATAGAGCGAGGGAGGGAATTTTCGGTATTATGTGTCGACGAATGGTGAGTTGCTAAACTGTCAAATTGCATAATTGACATTTGATGAGCATACAATTCAGCAAATGGGGGTATTCCATCATAGCCCTTAATTATGTCTCATCGTTGGTGGCACAGATTTTGGGAAGGGATATGTTGTCTAAAGTTGTCGTACTCTATGCGGGAATTATAAGGAAAGTAAATTTCAGTTTCCACTTCGTTTGGGGATGAACAGGACATTAAGTGGGGCACTGATGGAGACTGCATATTTCTAGTCTCCATAGTTTAGGTTGGATTTGATTCCAGTGGAGACGAGGTAAAACGAAGATTCAGCCGGACGTTACTCGGGATGGATCAGTTTGGAATGAAGAGAGGTTGGATAGTTTACTTGAATAGTTTGGAGCAGTGAAGGTTTAAATTGGATGTCACTGATGTGAGCAAGCTTCGGATAGACGTGGATAAGTTGATCAAAAGAATCTCCTTCCACTTAGCCGCAGTGTGACAGAACAGGGCCATCATATTTAGGTGAAAGTCATTCGAGGTTTCGAGAATATATGAGAATATGTCTTTAAACTGGTCGTGAGAGTAGTTGACGGTGGTTATCTCATAATATTTTTAATGGTGCGTGAGGAAACACTTGAAATTCATAACATTCGAAGCCATGCCTCTCGTGAGGCAAAGTGGGACGAGAGTCGATGGACAGTAGGTGTTGCTTTAAATTGATACAGACTCAGTATGTCAAGGGCTTTTCTTGTAGTGTCTGATTCTGCGAATCTCTGAGACTGACTGTAAAGGTGTTGGAGGAAGAAGCCATCGGGGAATTTCAATATGTTTTAGACAGGTACTTGTGATGCCAATTTATAGAAAGTTTAATTTAAATTAGTCCTGCCAAATGGTGAAGTCTGGGACGAGAACATTTAGATCCTTGTGTTTCCTTACAGCGCAGAAATAACGGCCTTTAGTGTTTCTTTATTTGCCACAATTCTCTATGCCGCAAAATCGATGTTGCAGATGGAAGGAAAAAGGACTCGAGAGAATCCAATAGCCCCAGTCCACAATGTTTCCGGGGATGGTTGTTTTTGTCGTCAGGGCTTGCGGTTGTAAAATCACTCTTCTGCAGGTTTTCACATTTCCTCGTTGGAGGCACAGGGCAACTGATTTTCAACTTCCAAAGTTTCCAAATTGACTTTTAAAAACACAGTAAAAGCTCTCTAGGGGGAAATAAATCGAGTTTTCCTCACGGCCTTTTCAAAATTATTGGAGACAACAAAACACTTTGCAGAGTTCCAACGTTAAATGACAATACACCCCATTCTCCCACGACAGCTTTTCAGCCACAAGTGAAATAGTCGCCTGTGACCTGTCAAAACTTATTTTCTGGAGTTCCCTGGGTTCTGTTGAATCTACAAACAACCTTCTACTTGGAGTTCCCTGCAGTCTTCAGGATTCAACAGTGAGTTCCCTTACTTCACAGCACAAACGCCTGCTTAATTTTCGATGAGCAAAATATGTCTTAAATTTCAGACCAACAACTAATTCAGTATCCAATGCAGTTTGTGGAAGACATTTTGAAACATCTACCACCCATCCTTTGTGTTTTGAAGTATTTGCTAACATCAATTGTAAAGTCCGTGGACATAATTCTCAGTCTATGCCTGCTAATTCTTGAATAAAATAATTCATCTTCACCTGTCTGTCGTTTTTCTAATTATGTCTCTGAGATATACTTCAGATCTCACGACTCCCTTTAAAATTGTTGAAAAAAGTGACCTCGTTGTATAATCTATCCCTAGAACTTCTATCCGTGACGTCCAGACATCATTGACGTAAAATTAAATTGCATTTCTTCCAATGTCAACATATCCTTCCTGACATATGCTTTTCTGATCTTAGAATCCAGACTGCGTGGATACAGGCCTTGCCGCCTAACAAGTCTCCAGCAAATCCATTCCCACTCGTCTAGATTTGCCTCTGACTCTTACATCTGACATGCACATCCCTGAACACTATGCACAATTTAACATGGACAAATCCTTGGATTGTAGGATGTAACCAGAATTGCAGGAGGAAACAATTGCAGATACGGATATAACGCGCAAACTTCACTCAGAATGTCGTCCGAAGATGGAATCAAACCCGGTCACGTGGCGCTGTGAGACGGCAGCGCTCACCACTGAGCCACCGTGACACGCCAATCTTATCAGAGAACTCTAAGTGGTCCGAAAGAACATTTTGTGTATTGGGGAAGAAGACTATCCAGGCTATCCATTCCACTCTCTGAATACTCGCCTTCTTTCCGCTCTGTCATTTAAAATTTACAAGGTTTTTTTGAAAAGTAAAATTATAACTTTTACTTAACAACAAATAAATAAACACCGGGAATCAGTGGGCTAAATATGCATAGAGATTTCAGGAGCTTACTCGAACAATTGGGTTGTCTTGCTTGGGGATTTTAATTTTAATAATGTGGGCTGGTACGAACAGACCATTTCCGAGCTTAGATGGTGTGAAAATGTGAAGTCCGATCAGGAACTTTTCTTTAAGCAGTACATCAACCGTCCTACTCGGCAAGTGGCAAATCTCGACCTATCTTGGAAAATAGTGCAAAACAGATGACGGAGATGATAGTGGCAGAAAAGTTTGAAACCAGAGGCCATGGTTCTAATAAGTGTAATATTGTGCTGGCTAGGGAGAAAACTGTTCCCAAATTGCAGTAGGCGAAGTTTGATGGAAATAGAACAAAGAATGTAGAGGTTGGTTGGAGCAGTTTGTTTGCAAGTAAAGGCCTTTGGTCATCTTCTACGTGGGAGGTTGCTTTGGAAAGTAAGATTGCATAGATCCTGGGTGATCTGGCAAATTATATGCACTTTTTTCTTAATGTTAGGAAGAAGTGTTTAATAGTGGAAGGATGCTTGTTGGACGGGAGACCTGTGAATATGCTCATTTCTATTTGTTATTTATGTAAATGATTTGGAAGAGAATGTACAAGGATTGATTAGTAATTTTGTAGATGGTTCAAAATAAAAGATATCCTTCACATTGATAAGATTATCAGAACTTGCTGCAGAAACTTAGTCAGCTTGGGACGCGGGCAACTCGGAGTGTAATATAAATAAGTGTGAGGTCTTGCATTTTTCAAAATCAAATCAAGGTAGGACGTCCATGCTGAATTGTAGGGCTGTAAGGAGATTAGTAGAACAGAGGGACCTTGGAGATCAGGTGCACAGTTCTCTGCAAGTGGAGCCACAGCTCGATATGGCAATGAAGAAATTTTTTGGCAGCCTCATTGGTTAATCCACTGAGTATCGACGTTGCAAAGTTATAGTGTAGTTGTACAGGATATTGATGAGGCCGCACAAGGTGCATTGTGTTCAGTTTTGGCCAAATTGTTAAAGGAAAACTGTTATTTAACTGGAAAGAGCGTTTAACAAATTAGCAAGGTGTTTTCCAGGACTCAGCGGTCTGAGATATAGGCAGGGTTTGGACAAGCTTGGACTCCTGACGATAAGGCTTCCGAGACAGAGAGGGGAGCTCAAAGAATTATATAAGATAATGAGAAGTATTGATTCAATTTGTCTTTTTCCCAATATTGTGGAATCAAGGAATGGATAGCACCAGTTTAAGATTAGTGGGAAAAATAAGAGCGAACATGAGGGTCAGCATTTATTGTTTAGAGAGTGGTGCACATATAGAATGATCTTCCAGAGAAAGTGTTTAATGTGAGTACATTAAGAACATTTAAAAGGCACTCGTTCATCTCTATGGATAGAAAATGTTCAAACGGAGATTCTCTCGACACAAGTACTCAGTGATGAATTGTAGATAAAAATTTCTAACAATAAAAACTCCAATTCACTGATATATTTCCCGCAACACACAGATACATGCACAGTTAAAAGTATTGATGTTATAGGCGTAGCGAAAAATTGAAAAATAATTATCCGACACTGCACCATAAGCATTACTGGCAATGACTTTTTTTTACTCATTGTATTGTTTCTTGACCTTCATTCTTTTGGGTTCTTTGAATTATTTGCAGATGATACATATTGCCTAGTTCGAAACTGGAAAGGCCATTCTCATTAAAAGCCTCAGAGTAAATGATTATGGGAAATGAACTGTCTATCTCCATGTTTTATACAGGCATCAACTAAAGAAAAGTTTCGATCTTGTAGAGTTGTGATGTATTCGGTCCAACAGCCCTCTCTCCAAGCTATTTATCGACCTAAGAGCCAAATGCATCGTTGTTGGAAGACAATCAGATGTGTGATTAATCATTTCACACGCAAATAAAATGTTGTCGTGATAAATAGTGAGGAGGATAGTCATAGCTTGCAGGAAGACGCAGATAGATGATCAGAGGTAAATGGATTTCAACCTGGAGATATGCCAGGTGATGTGCTTCGTCAGGACAAACGAGAAGATAGCATACATGGCGAACAATCAAACTCTGACCCGCACCGAGGAACAGAGGAACCTTAAAGTGTTTGTCCATTTGGGAATCCCGACAGTATGGCAACAGCCCATTGGTCCCAACAAACACACACCAACCCGAAAAGAGCATCCCACCCAGATCCACCCCTTATTCCTGAAATACTTAATTTCCCTGGCGATCGCACACAAAATGCACATCCTTGAACACTATGGGAAATTCTTCATAAGCTACACATCCTTTGTCTGTGGATGGAAACAGGACCACCAGGCTGAAACCCACTCATAAACGTGGATAACGTGCAAACTCCTCACAGACAGTCGTCTCAGTTTTTATATCAAGTCCAGGTCCCTGATGATACTTGTAGCCGTGGTAACGACTGAGGCAACGTGCAACCTGTTATATAATATGTCAAGATTCCTGGATAAAATTATTAAGACGGCAAATGGTGTAAATGCTTTTGTTAATCGAAATATAGTGATTGCGTCGTAGAACTGCATTCAACGTTGGTTTGGCCATAACTAGAGTATCGCGTACGTTCCAGAATCCACATCACGGAGTGATGTCATTCCACTACCAAGGGTGAATGATGATTTGGAGGGACAAGTGAGAATTTATCAGAAAAGGTTCAGTTATGAAGAGCGATTACACAAACTCAGGTTGGTTGAATGACAGGAGAGCAGACAGAGATGGGAAGTGATTGAGATATATAAAGTTATCAGCTGCACGGATGGGGTGGACAGGAAGAAATTTTCTTCCTTCACGGAGGGAACAATGAACAGGTGGCATAGATGTAAAGTCAGGGTCAAGAGATGTAGAGGAGATTTGAGGCTTTTTTTTCAGTTAGAGAGTAGTTACAATATGGAATGCACGAGTGGAATGTTGCTCAAGGTGGAAGCCTTCATAATTTGAAAGAAGTATTTAGATGAGCACGCATAATGCCAAACCATGCGTGGTTAAATGCCAAGTGCAGCAAAATGAGAATCAAAATGTTCTAATGATGGGTTACCGGTGCTGAAAGGATAGGCGCATTGGCCTGCACCTGTCCTATAGATCATCATGTCTACTAACTTGATAGAGTTTAGCATATTTCACATTATCCCTAGCTGAGGCTCGTCTGTCACTCGCCACCCGATTGTTTAGACAAAAGCTTCGTAAACAATGCTTACAATGAACACAGAACGTAGAATGTAGAACGTTACATTACAATCCAGGCCCTTAGGCATTCGATGTTAGGCTGACCTTTGAAAATAATCTGATGCCCACATAACCTACACTATTCCACTATTTTCCAAATGTATGTCCAGCGGCTATTTTAATGTTCTCAATGTCGGCGAGTCTGTTATTGTTTCAGGCAGGCCGTTCCATGCTACTACTACTCTATGACTGGAGAAAATATCCGGAATAACTGTCCTAAATCTATCACCTCTCAATTGAAAATAATGTCTCCTTATGTTATCCGTTAGCATTAGAGTAAAATGGCTCTCACTGTCCACTCTATCTAATATTCAGATTATCATATATATTTCGATTAAGTCACCTCCCAAACTTCTCTCCAAAGAAAACAGCTTCAGTTCCCTCGTAAGAATTTCCTTCTTTACCTGACAGCATTCCAGTAAATCTCCTCTGAAACCTATTCCAAAACTTCCCTTTTTTTTAATAATGCAGTGACCAGAACTGCACACAATACTCCAGGAGCGGTATTACCATTATCTGGTCGAGCTGAAGCATGACGACGTGGCTCCTAAACCGAATCGCACTCCCTCTAAACGCTAACAGACCAGTTGCATTCTCCACAACTCGAACAACTAGGGTGGTCATTTACACGGATTTATGTATTAGGACACCGAGATGTCTCGGTTGACCGACACTGCTAAAAATTTTATCATTAGCCCAGTATTCTGCATTCCTGTTATTTCTTCTGAATTGAACCACCCCATAAATTTCCGCATTAAGCTCCATTTGCCATTTCTCACCACAGCTCTGCAAGGTATGTATGACCTTCTGTAAACCACACAATACTGCGTCACTCTCTGCAACAGTGCCTACATTACTGCCATCCTCAAATTTATTAACCCTTATTTCTAAACCCACATCCAGATCATTTATAAAAACGATAAACAGCAGTGGGCTCAAAACAGATCCTGGTCGCACGCCACTGGTAACTGAAATCCAGGATGAACATTTCCCACCAATCACCACCCATTTATCTTCTTTCGGCTAGCCAATTTCTGCTTCAAACCGCTCAATCACCTTCAATCCCGAACCGTCATGTTTTGTGCAAAATGCCATCGTGTGGAACTTTATTAAACGCCTTACTGAAGTCTATGTTTACCATAGCATCGCTTTACCTTCATCCATCTTTATTTTCACGTTCTCAAAGAAATTAGTAATGTTAATGAAGCACGACCCACCATTCACAAAACCGTGTTGATGAGACATAAACAAATTATTCATTGCCAGATGATTAAAGTTTCTATCGCTCATATTTTTTCCAACATCGTACCCTCAGCAGATGTAAGGCTCACTGGCCTATTAATGTCACGGTTGTCCCGAATCCCCTCCTTAAACAAGGGAACAACATTTTCCGTCCTCCATGCTGTGGCGATACTCCTGTCAATAATCATGACATGACTATAGAAGCCAAAGTCTCTGCAATCTCCTCCCTGGTTTGGATCTGTGGATATTGAGAATCGTCTTAGTTATCCTTTCTATATCACTGGAACAGTAGGAACGTGCCAATATGTGACCCATCCTTTCTTGTTTTACAGTGTCATCCCAAATTACTTCAGTAGTTTTGTCCACAACCGATCTCTCAGCTGCTGTAATGCTATACTTGATTAACAATGCCACACCCCCATTTGCCATCTTCTCTCTTCTTGCTGACACATCTAAATACCGGAATCTACCAAAACCATTCCTGTCCCTCCAAGAATCATGTTTCTGCAATGACCACAAGATCTAAATCCTAGGAACTAACCCATGATGCAAGATCACCCACCTTATGCCGGACCAAAAGCCATGTCTTGCACTTCGGATAAAAGGGATGAAGGGACAGATGACTTGCTAAACGATGAGAAAATTCCGAAAGCCAAAGTACACATCTAACGGGGAGTGCGACTCCAGGTTTCTCTAAAGGTTGACTTGCAAGTTGAGTCGGTGGTGAAGAAAACAAATGTAATTGTTGTCATTTTTCTGAAGGAAGTTGTGATGTAAAACGAAAGACGCGCTACTGACACTTTATAAAGGTCTAGTTCGGACCCATTTCGAATACTATGTCGAGTTCTGTGTCCCACATCTCAGGAAGGACGTAGTGGCACTGGAGCATGTCCAGGAGAGTTTCACACGGATGATGCCTGGAATGGTAGGTCTAACGTATGATGAAAGGCTGAGGATCCTGGGATCATACTCGTTGGAATTTGGAAGGTTGAGAACAGATCTTATAGAAAGTCATACGAGACTACTTGTAACTGTGGGCACAGCCTGATAATTAGTGGGGTTCAATTTAAAACGTAAATGAGGAGACATTTCTTCAGCCAGAGTGGTGGAGATGCGAAATTCTGTACTACGGAGCGTCGTGAGGCCATAAAGTGTCTTCAAGTAAGAGATTGATAAATTCCTAATCTCGCAGGGATGGGGGAAAATGGAGGTAAGTGCCGTTGAAATGCCCATCTGCCATGGTTGAATAGCGCGATGGACTCGATAGGACGAATGGCCTTACTTCCACTCCTGTGTCATTTGGTCTCATGGATGCTCCTGGCATTGAAGTACACACATTTCAAACCAACATCTTGGTTGCCAGTAACCTCTTGCGACCTTGTAAACCTATCCCAGACCTCACTACCACCAACCTTCTGTCTGCTGGAACGACAATTCAGTTTCACATCCCACTGTTGTATTGTTTTAACAACCTCCACCACCCAAGGAGCAGAAGCAAATTTCCGAATAAGGATACTGATACCCCTCTGATACAGATGAAGAACATCCTGTTTGTAGAGAACCCATCTTCCCAAGAAAGAGCTTCAATTATGCAAAATCAAAACCATTTGCTCCAGCACCATTTTTGCACTCACGCATTCACCTCCACTCTGCCGTATTCCTCGCTTCACTGACATGTGCCACGGGCCATAAACCAGAGATAATAACACTGTTTGTTCTCGCTCTAAGCTTCCAACCTATCTCCCTGAATTTTTCCCTTTGGTGCCCTCCTATCTTCCTACCTATTTTGTTGATGCCAACATGGACAACGACTTGGATCTGCTTCCATTCCCCCTCAAGGATCCCGAAAACACGATCAGCGACATCGCGAACCTTGGCACCTGGGAGGCAACAACCCAATCGTGAGTTACTCTAGTCCCCACAAAACTCCTCTCTGTTCTCCTGGCAATGACTCCCCAATGACAAAAGCTCTGCTTGCCTTCCCCTTCCCTACTGAGCAGCAGGGATAAACTCTGATGCAGCAACCTCTATCCCATTACTTACTCCTTGTTAGTCGTTCCCTCATCAGTATCCAAAATGGTATGCTTTTTTTCAGCGAATCTCCACAGAAGATCCCTGCACTGCCTAATGGTTCCTTTCCTAACTCCGGACGGTAACCCATCTACCTTCCTTGCGTGGAAGTGGAGTAACAACCTCCCTGTAATTCCATACAATAACTGCCTCCGCCTTTTGAATGACAAGACGTTCATCCAGCTTCACCTGCAGTGGTTAAGGAAGCAAATGTAATTTTGTTATTTTCTCAAGAGCTTTGGAATGTAAAAGGGGAGATGTGCAACTGAGACTTTATGAAGGTCTGGTGAGGACACGTTTAGAATACTGTGTCGAGTTTTGGGTCCCAAACCTCACGAAGGACGTACTTGCACTGTAGCATTTCCACCAGAGTTTCACACGGATGACCCTAGATTGGTAGGTCGAAAATATGATGTCAGACTGAGGATCCTGGGATCGTATTCATTGGAATTTAGAAGGGTGAGAGGGGATCAAATAGAAACAAATTCTAAGTGTTAACCCTTTCTAAGCCATGCAACATCAAGAACATTGTCACCTGCGTGGCAACAAACCAATCGTGTGTTACTCTCTTTCCCACAAAACCGCCTATCAATTATCCTGACTATCGACTCACCAATGACTAAAGCTCTGCTCCTTTTCCCCTTCCCCACTGAGCAGTATGAATAGACTCTGCACCAGCGACCTCTTCTGCATGACTTCTGCCTGGAACGTCTTTCCACCAGGAGTATCCAAAATATTATACTTGTTGCGGCGAATCACCACAAACATCCCTGCACTGCTGAATGGTTCCCTTCCTTACTCCTAACGGTAAGCTATCTAACATCTTCCTGTGGCTGTGGAGTAACTACCTCACTGTAACTCCTCACAATTACTGCCCCCGCCTTCTGAATGACCGGACGTTCATCCAGCTCCACCTGCAGTTCCCTAAATTGGTTCTCGATACACAGGAATTGGGTGCACTTCTCACTCATGATGTCAGCAATGAGCCTGAGTGACTTACTTCCCAAACGTGCAAGTATCCTTTGAACCAACTTTAATGTTTAAAAATAATATTTTCCCCATTTCAATACACAGTGTAAAACAGAAAATTATTTTGCTTTAGTACATTCCATTCCAACAGACCTGGCCTCTTCTCGGTTCAGCCAGCCACAAAGAGTGACTCATAACTCTGTAATTTTCTTAGTTTAGTTTGACAAGCTCATTTGAGTTTCACAAAAAAAAACATCTGGGTTCCTCGGGAGAACTGAAGTCACTTGCTCAGTGACGGTACATGGCATAAACAATCCTAAAATTGGAACGCAGCTGTTGATGGTGAATTGATTTCTGCTCCACAATTAATGAGCAAAGTCTTTCAGGGACTTCTCTGTCTGCTCCATAAAAGGATTCCTGGCTCAACTGCACAGAATAACCCTTCAACTACTGGCAGATAACGAGTCATGAATTTCAATGATTTATATCTATATGCTCTTGAAGGATACTTCGTCGCGTTTTCATGGATTAATGGGGCCTTCTACACCAAAAGAATAATTCAGGATTTTGAGAGGATTTACTACCCAATACTTGCTGCTGTCAGTGTCCCCCGTAAGTACTAAACGTCCTTATCCATTTTCTAAACGGTGTTGTACTCTTCACTTATAGTCCTGAACTGTTTCCTGATCCACGTTTGCTGGTAGATGGATTGCTAATTCTTCCTTACTCCCCTTGGTATATATGGTGAAATGTAAAGTTATGTTGGACCAGTCTACATTACACTGTCTATACAGTCACTACCGGAGACGAAGTGGATTGCTTTGCTGCTTCTTATCCTCGTGGCTATGGATCTAATTATCTACTTGCAAATGCCAATGGATCACCTGAAATACTCTGCAGGAATTGGCGATATTTGATTGATAGACCGTGAATATTTGAACCAGAGTTCTGCATCGGGAGCTTCAATGTATTTAATATAAGATGACAGCATATCAGACAGACACAGGCGCAATCTCTCTCACAGATTCTCACTCTTGCAAAAATGCATACGCCCACTATCACTCACATAAACCCTTTCAGATGCTTTCCCAAATGCACAGAGCAATTCTCTCTCTCTTTCTCGAACTCTCTGTTACACACTCACCCACACACATGTGCGTGTGCACACACAAACAATTACGCACACACAATCAATGGCAAACACTCTCATGCTCAGATTATATCACGCACAGATATTATCAGAATATACCCCGTGTCGAAAAGTGTGGTGCTGGAAAACAAAGGCAGCATGTGAAGTGGAGGAGAGCTTAACTTTTGAGCAACAGCCCTTCATCACGAATGAGGGGGTGGCCCAAGGGGTCTGAAAGATACATGGGTGATGATCGGGAAGGGAACTGAGAATGCGATTTTCAGATAGAGTTTGGCGATGATGGAGATTGTTCGGAAAGCAGGGTGGAGCAAATTTGTGGGAAGGAAAATGGAGAGATATGACAGTTCAAGCAGGTGGAGCTGAGTTTCAAGGTTGGCTCTGGGATTGGGTGGCGAATGGGATGGGTGGGAAGTGAAGAAACCGGTGAAATCTGCATCGATCCCGTGTGGTTGGAGGGTCCCATGGGCGCGGTTTGAGGAATTCTTCCTCCAAGCATCGGCAGCCCAGAGTCTTACGGTGGAGGAGGTTCAGGACTTGCATGTTTTTGACGTTTGGGAGGGTGAGTTAAAGTGTTCTGCCACACGACGGTGAGATTCTTTAGTCCATGTTTCTTGGAGGTGTTCTCAGAAACGCCACCAGTAGCCGCCCCGTCGCTCCAATATCGAGGAAGCCGCACCAAAACCAATGGACACAACAGGTGATGTGTTTGGAAGCAAAGCTAAATCTCTGTCCAAATGCGAAAGGATCATTTAGGGCTATGGATGGCGGTGAGTTTGAATATGCAGGCGCAAGTCTTCCTCCTTCTAAGGTGTCAAGGAAAGGTGCCAGGTGTGGACGATGTGGTGCTGGATGCTGTGGCCCGCACAAGGGATTCTCAGTGGTAATAATCTCTGGATTGCAGGTGGCGGTGGAAAGCTAAATGCATCACAGGTAGACGACACAGCTGAAGATGTAAACTTGAATGTGGTATTGTTGCGGTGCAAGTTAAGGAGCGGGGAGGAATGTCCTTGTTCCGATTGAAAAGGCAGGGTTTAAGGGCATAGGTGAGCGAAATGGAGGAGATGCACTGGAGACCATTGTCGAACATAGGAAGGGGAAATTGCAATCATGAAGAAGGAGGCCATCGGGAATTTTCTTTGGGCGAATTAATCCTCCTATGGTAAGATGCGTGCGATAAATTGGAAGGAATGGATAGCGCTTTCACAGAGGCCAAGATGGGACGAGGTGTCGTCCAGTTAGCTGTGGGAGGCAGTGGGTTTGAAGTCGATGTCTGTTTTGTGTTTGTGAACGGAAATGAAGATGCAGAGGTCCAGGAAGGGGAGAGAGGTTTCCCAGAAGATCCAGGTAAATTGAGGTCAGGGTAAAAGGTATTGGTGAAGATGATGAACTGTTCATGTTGCTTGCAATAGCATGAGCTGGCGCTGATAGAGTCATTGATGAAGCAGAGGAAATGGAGGAGATTGTTGTCAGTGTATCTGCGGAGGATGTTCTACTCCATGCACCAGAGGACGGGGAATGCACAGCTGGGGCTTATGCGGATGCTCATGGTTACCCATTTTCTCTGGAGGAAATGGGAGAATTGAAAGGAGATTTTGTTGAGGGTGAGATCCAGTTCAGCCAATCAGACGAATGTTTCAGTGGAAGTATGCGATTTGGGTCATCCGTTCACGACGGAATGGAGGGTTTGGATGCGTTTGTCATGGGAGAAGAATGTGTGAAGATCAAGTCTGGGAGCCAGAGAAACGAAAGTCATGGAGGCGGTGGGTGGATTAGGTGGCAGGCCGAACATATGTGGGGAGATCCTAGAACAAGCTGGACAGAAGGTTGCCAAAGTATGCTGGTGTACGTTCTTTGGGAAAGGAGCTGCGTGAGACATTTGGTCAACCAGGGCAGTCAGGTTTGTGAATTTTGGGTCGTAGATAGAACCGGGCAGGGTGTTGTTCCCGGACTATGAGTTTTGAGGCTGAGTTTGGGAGATCCCCACGGTGATGCGATTGTGGATGGTCTAATACATGAAAGTTTGGTGTTGGCAGGTGAGCTCGTGATTGAGTGGGCAGTACGAAAAGGTGTCCGTAAGTTGATGCCTGACTTCAGCTATGTGGAGATTGGTGCGCAAATCTATCATCGTACCACTTAATCTGCTGGTTTGATGGGTATCTAGAGACACCAGCATTGTTCCCAGCTGTGCCTGCTTCTTCCTGAAGAAGGGGGAACAGTGTGTTTTCCGCAGCTGCACCGGCACCATTCTCAGCTATTTCCTCCGCAACAACCCCACATTGTGCTCCCTCGATGAGTTTGAAAAGTTTATGAATTTTAATAACAATTTATTCCCTGGCCTCAAATTCAGCTGGATGATCTCACACACATCCCTCTCTTTCCTATACCTATCCGTCTTCGTTTCCGTTGACAGACTCAACACAAAGCAATTTCCCCATCCTTTTCGTCAAAGACTCCCTCGAGTCCATATCCTCCTCCTTTGTGCATCTGCCCTTGAAGCGCATCCATCCAATCACAGCAAGCACAGAGCACCCCGGTCCTCACGTTTGGGCCCAACAACCAACAAAAAAACGTGTCATCCTCGACCATTTCCACTAGCTTCAAATAGACCACGTCATTCGAAATATATTTCTCGCCCCACCCGTACATGTGCTCCACAGGGGCAATTCCCTGGAGGACTCCTTCTTTAGGTCCAAGATCCCCATGAACCAACCATCCGCTCCCAGCATCTTCACTTGCCAACCCAACATTCACTCCCAGCATCTTTCCTTACCAACGGACAAATTACAAAGCCTCCACCTACACCTCCCTACTCACCACAGTCCAAGGCCCCGAAGGATCCTACCACAACCGAGAGAGATTTAAATTCACTTCCATGCACATCATATACTGTGTCCGTTGCTCTCGCTGTGCTTACACTCCAACTGAAGCAGACAGAACGCTTACTTGCAAAACGTTTCAGAGATCATCTCTGAGATACATGCACTAAAAACCCTATTGCCCTGTGGCCAAACACTTTAAATCCAACTCCCACTCCACCAAGGGCATGCACATCCAGGGTTTCCTCCACAACAAACATATAGCCACCCAACACCTGGATGAATACTGCTGCATCGTCCACCTTTGTTCCCTGCAACCATATGGGATCAATGTATATTTCACGCATTTCTTCAATCGCCACCATCCATCTTTCCAACGTATTCCAGAGTCAACATTCTGACTCGACAGCAGCCTCTGAAACTGTCCAAAAAGTCGATCTTCCTTCCTACCAATTCCCGTCAACCTCCTTTCTGACATTTCACCAAAATCCCTCATCTTCATCTACCTATTGAATTCCCTGCTACCTTCCCCACAGTCCACTTGCTTCCATTGATCTCTCACCTAATTGGGCTTTTCCCAGTTTGCTGACGAAGAGTTTATGCTCGAAATGTCGACTCTCCGGCTCCTCGATGCTTCCTGACCGGCTGTGCTTTTCCAACACCACACGTTCCGTCACTTTCTCCTACAACTATGTCTGCAAACATTAGTTATGTCGGAGTAGAGAATGTGAATTTGGATGGCACTCTTAAAGGATTATGCCTTCTGAATGGGAAACATAGTCATGACTGCGCACCATTTATGGATGAAGTGAACATTGTTTCTTCCCTCATCAATCGTTAAGTATTATATCGAAGTTTCCTTTTCCACAGTTAATACAGTGACGATTGTGATCCTGTTCCGTGGGAAGTGTGGACTCTCCAGATGTGTCACTCGCTATCTGATGACCATGGCAATCGCAGATTTACTAGTGGTGATCCTTGACCTGATATTGAGACATATTCCAATTGTTTATCCGGACGTCTTCACTTTTCTGAAGGACATAGATGTGTGCAAAATTCATGCTGTGCTGCTTTATGCAGCATCCGATTGCTCAGTCTGGTTCACAGTCACATTCACCTTCGACCGCTTGGTAGCCATTCGTTGTCACAAGTACAAATCTAAATATTGTAATGAGAAAACAGCGGCGGTGGTTCTCGGAACAGTGACTGTACTGAGCTGTTTAAATAACATCAGCTGGTATTTTATGTATAACAATAATTATGGTTTATTTAACGATCCTATGTTTTGTGGTTTCGAATTGAGTGATGATAACTTAAAGTTATGGGCCATAATTGAAATTGTTCGCTACATTCTCTCACCTTGCCTCCCATTCGTTCTGATTTTGCTGCTCAACATTTTCACTGTCAGACATATTGTAGTGAGCAGCAGAGCCCGCAGGAGACTCCGGACTCTCAACAATGGGGAGCGTCCCAGAGACACTGAGATGGAGAACCGAAGAAAATCAATTGTTCTTCTGTTTCTGATTTCAGGCAACTTCATCCTGCTGTGGGCAGTGTTTGCCGTGAATGGAATGATTCAACGAATGCATAATCTGGGCTATTTGATTTATGTGCCTGCGTATGTCCAAGAAATAGGATTTATTCTACAGCTCCTGAGTTGCTGCACAAATACTGGAATCTACGCCGTGACACAGAATAGGTTCTGGCGACAATTCAAAAATTTGGTGATATATCCCTTCTGTCTGATCACTCATTTAATCAAACGGCAAAATTAACTCCTGCTCCTGGGTCCCATGTTATGCCCTGATTCCCAATGATAAGTTAGGTTAATTGACACACTATATTCCAAATCTGGTCGGACTGGAGCCTTACACAACATTAGCAGTATATCCACACACTTTCACTCTAGCACGGTCAACATGAATGTTGACATTTCATTTGTGGTCCTTCCCGCCAAGTGAAATTGCAAACCAACCTGAAGAAAATCCAGAAGCAGGACTCACAAGTCGATCAGCGCGTCAAAACTCCGAAGTTCTTCCTAATTTAGAAAATACTCTATTCCCCTGTTCCTCCAATCAAATTGCATCTCATTCTATTTTCCACATTGTGTTGCATTTTAACATTGCAGTCGGCTGTCTTGTTGGGAAGGATTGGACGGTAATTTACTTATTAAATGTTGATAGACTCAACACAACGATTAAAAATAGATACGGATAAAATATGTTGGTTGTTGGACAATCATTAGGCAGAAAGATTAATAATATTGTCTGCAGCTACCACCTTTCTGACCAACTCGCCCTCCTATCGAGTCCTTCCAAATTTAGAATATAGTTTGCGCATGTAAAGGTCCTATGAACGTTCGTAACCTCAAATTGTCTGTCCTTGTGCTCGATTAGTCTCTTCATTGTCCACTCTCTTCGTCTTCCCTCGTCCTTCAGCAGCCTCCCCATCTCGTTAACACTCCTGCCAGTCCGCAATGGTGCATGATTGATCTCTTAGAACACTTCCAAAATTTCATTCCCCTCAGTCTGTACAATAGTGGGCTCCTCCTGTCTCGAAATTAAGCACATATATTTCGGATCGTCAAGTTGCAATGAAGTTCTTGTCATCAGAGATGTCAAGCCTATTTGGGGCAGATGTTCACAGATAAAGGGATGACTGTAAAATGGGAAGTCTTTAGCAATGAGGTAACGAGAATCCAGATAAATTATATTCCACTTTGGGTGAAAGGAAAGTTTGGTATGGCTAGGGAATGCTGGATGACCAGAGAAATTGAGGGTTTCGTTAAAAAAAAGAAGGAAGCATATGTAAGGTAAAGACAGATTAGAACGAGTGAATTTTCAGAAGATTATAAAGTCAGTAGGAGTATACTGAAGAGGGATATCAGGACGGCAAAAAGGAGACATGAAATCGCATTGGCAAATAGAAATAAGGAAAATCGAAAGTGTTTTTTTACAAATATGCTAAGGACAAAAGGGTAACTAGGGAGAAAATAGGGTCCCTCAAAGATCAGCACGGCGGTCTCTGTGTTGAACCGTAAAAAATGGTGGAGATACTAAACGAGTATTCTGCATCAGTGTTTGCTGTGGAAAAGGATATGCAAGGTGTAGCCGGTAGGGAAATAGATGGTGACACCGTACAAAATGTCCATACTACAGAGGAAGAAGTGTTGGATGTCTTGAAAAATATAAATTTGTATCAATCCCCAGGACCTGATCAGGTGTACCCCAGAACTCTGTGGTAAGTTAGAGAAGTGATTGCTGGGCGTTTGCTGAAATGTTTGCATCATCGATAGTCACAGGTGACGTGCTAGAAGACTGGAGGTTGGCTAACGTGGTGCCACTGTTTAAGAAGGGCTGGAAGTACAAGCCAGATAACTATAGACCAGTGAGCCTGACGCCGGTGGTGGAAAAGTTATTGGAAGTAATCCTAAGGGACAGGATCTCCATGTATTTGGGAAGGCAAGGACTGATTAAAGGTAGTTAACGTGTCTTTGTGTATGGGAAATCATGTCTCACAAACTTGGTTGAGTTGTTTTGTCGAAGTCACAAAGAGGAATGATGAGGGCAGAACGATAAAATTGATCTATTTGGATTTCAGTATGGCGTTCGATCAGGTTCCCCACGGGGGACTGGTTAGCAAGGTTAGATCTCATGGACTACAGGGAGAACTAGCTATTTGGATACAGAACTGGCTTAAAGGAAGAAGGCAGATGATGGTGGTGGAGGGTAGTTTGTCGGGACTGCAGGCCTGTGACCAGCGGAGTGCCACAAGAATCGGTGCTTGGTCCTCTACTCGTTGGTCATTTACATAAATGATTTGGATGCGAATGTAAGAGGTACAGTTAGTAAATTTGCAGATGATACCAAAATTGGAGGTGTCGTGAACAACGAAGATGGTTACCTCAGATTACAACAGGATTGGTTTAGATTAGATTAGATTACTTACAGTGTGGAAACAGGCCCTTAGGCCCAACAAGTCCATACCAAACCGCCGAAGCACAACCCACCCAGATCCATTCCCCTACACCTAACACTACGGGCAATTCAGCATGGCCAAGTCAGATCTTACCAGATGTGCCAATGGGCTGAGAAGGGGCAGATGGAGTTTAATTCAGATAAATGCGAGTAGCTGCATTTTGGGAAAGCAAATCTTAGCAGGACTTATACACTTAATGGTCAGCTCCTGGAGAGTTTTGCTGAACAAAGAGACTTTGGAGTGCAGGTTTATAGCTCGTGGAAAGTGGAGTCGTAGGTAGATAGGATAGTGAAGAAGGCGTTTGGTATGCTTTCGTTTATTGGTCAGAGTATTGAATACAGTAGTTAGGATGTCATGTTGAGTCTGTACAGGACATTGGTTAGCCAACTGTTGCAATATTGCGTGCAATTCTAGTCTCCTTTCTATCAGAAAGACGTTGTGAAACTTGACAGGGATCAGAAAAGTATTTGCTAGGGTTTGAGAATTTGAGCTATAGGGAGAAGCTGAACACACTGGGGCTATTTTCCCTGGAGTGTTGGAGGCTGAGGGGTGAGATTATAGAAGTTCACAAAATTACGAGGGGCATGGATAGGAAAAATAAGCAAATTATTTTCCCTGGGGCGTTGGGTATTCCACAACTAGAATGCATAGGTTTGGGGTGAGAGGGGAAAGATATAAAAGAGACCTCAGGAGCAACTTTTTCACACAGAATGTGGTACGTGTATGGAATGAGCTGCCGGATGAAGTGCTGGAGGCTGGTAGAATTGCAACATTTAAGAAGCATTTGAATGGGTATATGAATAGGTAGAGCTTTCAGAGATATGGTCTGGTGCTGGCAGGTTGGTCTAGATTGTGATCGCTGGTCTGCATGGACGGGTTGAACAGATGGGTGTGTTTCCATGCTGTACGTCTCTATGACTCTATCACTTTATGCTCCTATACATAAAACATTCCTGTGGGATTTTGGCCAAAATTCATCGTTCTTAGGCACATGTCTTTAGCTCATACCCCTTACAACATAGTGTGATACAAAAATCATTCGAGCAGACTTGAAATTAGTCATTGATGCAGCAACCTCTGCCATTTGTGCCAGAGTGTTCCAAACATTTTTCACCCCTTGCCCATAGCAGCTCTTCCGAACATCTCGCCTGAACAGTCTCCTCACAAATCTCAGATCATTCCCTCAGTTCTAGAGCCCGAAATGTGTGGATATGCCATCTCTTTAAATACTCTATTTGATTGATGATTTTGACCAGATGATACAACAGCTTTCGAAATTTTCCACAAAGCAGGGCATATTTTCTGTAATCTTCTGAATAACATCAGTCTTGATGTTCAAGAAATATTGTCGTTAAGTTATGCTGAATTTCTATCCAAATCTCTGGATGCTTATAGGTTTAAAGAATAATTCTGGAGACAAGGGTGTGCGCCAACTATTAGAATTAATGATTTGAACAGTTCGTTGTGTGTTGTTGACATACACAGGGGAGAAAATCGTACTTTGTCCAAGTTCAATATATGCTTGCCAAGGTGTGCTGATCACATCTGACCACAGTACTCCAAATGGGAATTAATCCCAGTTATGTTTGTGCAACAAAAGAAGGCTTCCAAGCTGATGATACAAACACAGTCAAATAGTTAAAACATGTTGGATATTTCAGAAAAGTGATCATCAGCATTTGAAATCTGAGTGTCAAATGACGATGATTCTATTTCATGGACATTAGCTTCAGTTTTGGTAGCAGGGGAGATCTGTACTGATCGGACAGTTTACATCTGAACCGATCTGGAACCCGTTTTCACACGGAAGTATAAATAGAGTGTTCACGCGTACTTTAAAACAGGAACATGGGGAGTGGCGAGGAAAAGGGAGAATGACAGGAAGTATGACAGTAAAAAAAGGATAAGCAGCCGGTTCGCATGCATGCATGAGGGTTCAAGTACAATTCAGAGTATGAAAGAAGTGAAAAGGGATGGATAACTCAGGAAATATTATGAAATATGTTGGAAATCATGAGGGTATGAATACGAACATTAGGCACTTTACCTGAATTCGTGATAAGATCAATGACTTAACAGTACAACTCATCGCAAATGAAAATAATTTAGTAGCCATTACGTAGGCGTGGTTTCAGGATGGTCACGATGGAGAGTTGCATCTCCAGGCGTTCAGAGTATTCGGAAGGACACACAGGAAGGTCAGGGATGTGGTGTAGCTCTGAGATTCAAGAGCAATCATAATAAGTTGGAATGCATTTGGGTGAAAAGAAAAAAATCAAAGACAGAAAATTCAGTTTTGCGCATAATCAAAAGGACACCAAATAATTAACATCACATTGGGATGGCAATAAATAAATAAATAATACCTGTTAAAAGTACATGGCAATTGTTGGGGAGGATTTTAATCTCATATTTAATGTTCGAACCAGCGCTGTCCGGCCAGCCTTGTGGAGGGGTTTGTTGAGTGCATCCATAATAATACCCTTGAACAGAATGGAATTGAACCGAAGACGGAGCAAACTATTTTTGGTCATGCACGGTGCAATGATACAGGAATAATTAATGACATAGAAGCAGAAATACTCTTGGAAGGAGCAATCACAGTATGGTTGATTTCAGAATACAGATGGAGATATGAAGATAAAAGCCAAAAGCAGAGTTCAGTGCAAAAACATGAGAAACTACAATATACTGAGGAGGAACTTCTCTAAAGTACTTTGGAAAAAAATATTTTATGGTGGGGCAGTTGACTTTCAGTGGCCGACGTTCAAATCAATTTTTCAAAGATTTTAGTGAGAGTACATTCAGTGAAAATGAAGGGCTATAAGAAAATGGGTAATCTTTCCATGAGGAAATAAGCGAGTCTATCCAATTAGAAAAGAGGGCATACAAATTAGTAAAGAATAGCAGGAAACTAGAAGATTTGGAAAACATTTAAAGGTCAACAGAAAGCTGCAAGCATCGTTATAAAGAAATGGATGATAGAACACGAGAGAAAAATGACGAGCACCATATATAAATGCGGAATGCAACATTTTCTATAAAACATAAAACGAAAAAAAGTGGCTAAATAAACGTTTCTGCTTTGGAGGATAAGAGGGGGCATTTACTTATGGGATATGATTAACTGGTTGAGGCATTCAAAAGGTATTTTGCATCACTTCTCACGTTGGACAACATTAATAACATGCCACTAATTGACAAAGTGATGAGCGTAGATGGGATATGGAAACAATCATTATTATGGAAGAGGTAGTGTTAGTCAAGCTAATGGAACTCAGGTAGAAAAGTCTCGTGACCCTGATGGAATGCAGTAAAATCCATGACAGGAGAAATGGCAAGTGGCACTTGCATATTTTTCCAACATTCGCTGGAATCTGGAGCAGAGCTTGTAGATTGGAAAACAGCAAGGGTGACACCACTGTTTAAAAAGGAAATCAGGCAAAACATGCATGAGTCAATCGGATGGTTAGCTTAATCTCTGTCATGGGAAGATGTTTCCGTCTATTAGACTGGACGAAATGGCAGGCTTCTAGATCGAAATTCTCCTGTTGGGAGGATGCAGGATGTGCTCATGAAAGACAGGTCATACTGAAAAAATCTTTTGGAATTTTATGAAGGCATGCTGAGCAAGGGGTCACAACGTGGACCCATTGGGTGCAGTGTACCTAAATTTCCAAAAGACGAGAGCAAGATGGCACAGAGGAGGTTGTTGCATAACCTGAAGGTGCATGGCGTTACGGGTTAAATATGAGAATGGATGTAGAATTGATTGACGAACAGGAATCAAAGAGTGGTGATAAACGACTGACATTCTGGTTGGCTACAAGTAACTTGTGGTGTGCCTCATTCAACAGTTTTGGGACCACAATTATTTAAAATTTATGTAGATTATTTGGAATCGGGGACGACTTTGTGCGTTTAATGTTTGTGGATGGAACTGAAATGAGTGGCAGATCGAAGTGCACAGAAGACTTTGAAATCTTGCAGAGGAACATAGATAATTTAAGTGACTGAACAAAGGTCTGGCAGATGGAATACAATGTGAACAAACGTGAAGCCCTGCACTTTGGTAAAGAAGAGGTGGTTGTTTAAATGGTAATAAGCTGCAGCCCGCTGTTACGCAGAGGGCACTGGGTGGACTTGTGCACGAATTAAAGAGCGGTTAGTCTGCAGGCACAAGAGCAAACGAGGAACATAAATGGAATTGTCCTTCATTGCTGAAGGGATTTTTTTTTAAAAAAAAGCAGTGACGTTATGTTGCAACTGTAAAATGTGTTGGTCAGGCCACAACTGGAATATTACGTGGAGTTTCAGATTCCATACTTGAGAAAAAATGCACTACCACCAGAGGGGCTGCAGAGAGGGTTCAGTCGGTTAATTGTGCAGTTGAGAGATTCGGCTTATGTGGACACACTGAGTAGACTGGCATTATATTCATTCGGATTTTGACGACTGAGTGGTTATCTTACACAAACAAACAAAATTATGAAGGGAACAGTTAAGATAGAAGCAGAGCGGATTTTCCATATGCAGGTGAAACTAGGATAGTAGGGCGTAGCCTTAAAATCATGGGGAGAACACTAAGGACTGAATTGGAAAGGAACTTCTTCACACAGAGGATTCTATATCTTTGGAAATACTTGTGGAATCAAGTAGTAAATGTTACTTTGTAAACGTTTTAAAGGTAAGACAGTTTTTGTAAAACAAAAACAAGGAAAGAATTAAGGATTGTGATTAAAGGGGTAAGTCGAGCTGAGTTCACGAAAAGATCAGCAACTGTCCTATTGAACGGTGGAGCACTCTAAAAGCGGCAGATGGCCTACTCCTGCTTCGAGTTCTTATGTCATTAGATTAGATTCCCTACAGCGAGGAAAAAGGCCCATTCGGCCCAACCATTCCACATTTAACCTCCGAAGAGTAACCCACTCAGACCCATTTGCCTCTGACTAATGCACCTAACACTACGTGTAATTTAGTATTGCCAACTTCCCTGATCTGCACTTGTTTGTGCAGGAAACCGACGTGGACACGAGAAGAATTCGGAAACACCACATAGACAGTCCCCATAGGTTGGAAAAGAACAGGTGTCCCTGGTGCTGTGAGGCAGGAGTGCTAACCACTGACACAGGGTGCCATGTTTACATGGCTCAATATTATGAAAGCAAAGACAAGGAGGTGGAATTTCTTTCATGATTAAGGATGAAATGAACATAGCAGTACTAAAAGAAACTGGCAAGAATGATCATAATATTGAATTATTCCAAGTGGAATTAAAAATACAAGGGAGGAAGGTTAAGCAACGACATATGTAATATTGGAGTAGGTGGATGCCATCATCCATTGGAACCGGTTCCGACATTGATCACGATTATGACTGATGGTACAACTCAATAAGTTAATCCTGCTTTTTCCCTATAACTTTTCATAACACCTGCCTCAAGTGCTGCAACTAGCCGCTTCTTGAACACATTTACTGATTCCTGTGGTAATGATTTCCACAGATTCACCAGTGTTTAGGTGAAGAATTGTCTTCTCATCTACGTCCTAAATGGTCCACCAGAATCCTCAGGCAGTGACCCCTGCTTCTGGACGCACCAACCATCAGAATCATAATGTCTGCATCTACATTGTCTCGTCTTCATAGAATTTTCAGAGTCGATATGAGATCCCCGCTCATTCATCTGAACTCCACGTAAAACAAACATAACTGAGTAAATCTTCACTTATACGTCAGTCCCGCCAACCACGGAATCACCCCGCTAAACCTTCACTGCATTCGCACGAGAGCACGAGCATTCTTCCTCAGAAAAGCAGACGACATCTAGATGTGACCGCACTAAAGCCTTGTGTAACTGCCATAACACATCCCTGTTCCTGCACTCGCAGTGAAAGCCAACATGGCATTGACTTACTTTACCGCCTGCTGCACCAGAAGGACGGCAGTACATACAGATTAGGTTGGTGAAATTATAACAATTCGGGAGAAAATATTCAGTGAACTGTTGTGTGTAAATATGGATAACTCCACACGAACTGATGGCTTGCATTGTAGGTAAATGAAGGAAGAGGCAGAGGGGATGCTAAATGCATTAGCTGTGACTTTCCAAAATACGCTGGATGGAGGACAGTTATCAGTAGAATGGAAACAGAATAGTATGGCATCCTTCTTCAAAAGTGAATTTTGGCAAAACGTGGGGAACTGTAGATCATGTAATTTCACCTCACTGGTAGGGAAGTCGATAGAGTTAATCAGAAATGTGGAAATAACTGAATGCATAAATAAACTAAGTGTCTGCACACTTTCATGAAGGAGAGGTCGTGCTTGACAAATTTGTAGAGGTTTTTGATGATGTAACCTGCAAGGTGGATGATGGAAAATCCAATGTGACACAACGTTCCTAGACTTCCAGATGGCTGTTGACAAAGTGTAGCATAGTGCACTGATCGAAAAGATTAGGTCTCAGGGGTTCAAGGGCCGGGAATTGCTTGGGAGAGGGTATGAACTGTCTGATGAAAATCAGAGAGTCGAGTTAAATGCTGCCTTTTCTGCTTGGCACATCGTAATACTGGGGTGCTGTAGGACTTTCTTGACGAACTTCCACACTTTACTATCTATACAAAATGCCCTGCAAACGAATTACTGACACTTAGCGCGAAAAGAGGAAATTATTATAAGTAAAGACGTGTTTTTTACACTTGTATAAAGCTTTGGTTTGACCACAATTGGAATATTGTGTCTATTATTGGTATCCACACTGGAGGAAGGGAGTGTTGGCACTGGACGTCCTTCAGAGAAGTTTCCTTGTTTTTTTTTCCGGTGAAGAATTGGCTATCATACGATTTGTATTTAAAAGCCTTGGTTTTTTCTATTACCTTTAGTCCCGATGAATGACAGCGGATCCTATTGGGGTATAACAAACTGTAAAGGGCATTTAATACCTGGGAATTTTGATCAAATGTTCCTCCTTGTCGAACAGTCTCAAAAAAGACGTCACAAAGAGAGAGAGAGAGAAAATGAGATAAGGTAAACACAAAACTGCGATGAAGAGAAGCCACTTATATCAGGGAGTTGTAAATCTGTGGAACACACAGGAACAGTTCAGTGGTGGCCGAATTCATGACCAGTTTCGCGAAAGAAATAGATGTGCTTCTGATAAAAATTCTGGGAAAATGTGGTAGGTAAAAGATTGGATACTGGAGTTGAGACCACGATCAGTTCAGTCATGACCATGTTCATTGGCGGATCGGGTACTGAGGAATTGAGTTGCCTACTCGCCTTTCGAAATAATCTGTTCCTGTTTTCGTATCGCAGCCAGGCCAGCGAGCAGTTATTAACTTGGTTTCCTTTTTAATTTCTGTCACTTTCCAATTGATGAGGTTGAAGCAGAACTAAATTATTGAGTTTCACCGTTATTATAGACCAGGTCCCGACAATTCAAAACAATATTAAGAAGTAGCACAGACTGTAAATTCAGTTATTTGTCTAAGAGCAATGTGTCATGGATATTCCCAGAGAGAATTAGATGTTCCAGCTGCCAAGTTTTAAACCGCCAGAATTAATTTGAAAATTATGGAATGCGATGGAAAGATCAGTAAATACAATACCATTTAAATTATCCGATCCAACCACCCGAAGGACAATCGCGACCAAATGACACTGTTCAGAAAATACTTGCAACTATTCAAAGAAACACATCACTTAGCACAAAGAGTAAAACTGAAACAAATTAGGGCATACAGGTTTGAAGTGTGTGAGGAAGAGTATACGGATGGACTTGCCACAGAAGCCTTTCCTTACACACACTACTGCTGAACTGAGGTACATTCTCTAATCTAAACTAACATTAGCTTCACAGCGAGCTGGCCACTCCACTTTTATTATACCGTGTTTTTTTTCTAAAGATGTGAGTGCCTCAGGCCGGAGGCATTAGCTGTTAGGGTAAAAACAGGCCCCCAAAAACCTTTAAACTCGGATTCTGGTCAATTATACTCTCTCTGGGAATAAAAAGGCACTCAAGCGCTCAGTAATCTTGTAAAAAAAAGGCCAACATTGTGACACTGTAGCTCATAACCGGCATGGGTCATGGTCCTGAATGAGGTAGAAAACTTCGGTCCTGAATAAATCTTAATGTAGAGATTTGCCATTCCTGAAAGACGTAAATGCCTCTGAAAGCTCGAAGAGTTTCTGGGATTGCATTGTCTTCTAATACGTCTTGTCAAAATTAGTTCACTTATCCTCTTCAGAACTGATTTAGTTTTGCTTTGGGTTTTCCTTTCCCTCTCTGCATTCAGACATTCACTATTATGTAGTTTCATTTGACAGCGTTGCAATTCTCAAAGAACTCTTCTGAGAATGAACATACATTTTGTGCACTTGAACTGTCAATTTTGTTTGCATCAGGCAACAGCTTCATCCATTGCATGATGCTTGCATCATTAGTGGCAGAGAGAATACCCTCATAAATTCTTTTCTCAAAATTCAGTGTGTTGCCAGCAGGTCCTCCGCATTCTGGGAATCAACAAAGGGGTTAAATTTTTTTGAATCAATTTATGCCAATGCCGCCTCCAACCCCTACATGCTCTTTTATTCCTCTGAACTCCTCACTTCAAATTGTTCCTACATTTCCGATGTTATTCCAACGCTTCGTCTGCCTTCAGTCTCCAAGATTTTGCTTCCATTTTCCTCTTAGCTCGTCTCACAATTTCACCTGTCATCCATGGTTCCTTCAGCATTGCAATTTCTATCCCTCATTTTGACAGGAACATGTTTCCTCTGCTATCGAATCAACCTCTCTTTAAATGCCACGGAGTCACGAGGTCTTGGTTCTGCTGAACGAAAGACTGGTAAGGTCGCACCTGGAGTTTTGCGTGCAGGTCTGGTCAACCCCTTATAGGAAGGATATGGAAGTTTTGGAAAGGTTTCAGAGATTTACTACGATGTTGCCTGGTATGACAATATGGTCTTACGAGGAAAGACTGATGGAATTGCGGCTGTTATCGTTCGAGAGAAGAGTGTTGAGAGGTGACATTATTGAGATGTACAAGGATATCAGAGGGTTAGGTGAGGTGAACAGTGAGAGCCTTTTTCTTTACCTGGGATAGTGGTGACTAAAAAGAGGGGACAGAGATTCAAATTGAAAGGCGAGAGATTTAGGACAGATATCTGGGTAGTTTGTTTACACAGAGGATTGTATGCGCCTGGAAGGATTTTCCTGCAACAGTAATAGACTTGATAATGTAAACGCCATTTAAGTAGACATAGGACATACATGTGAATTTTAATGGAAGGATGTAGGTGAGATGGGCATCAGATTAATTTCACAAATTGGCGTAACATCGAGTGCCAAGGGCCTGCACTGCGCTGCAACGTTCCATATACTATGCTCTATATCTTTGCCCTTCTCTCAACCAAATCTCAGTAATGGCAATAACATCATTCTGCCAGGTACTATCCCAAGCCTGACGTTCATCTATCTTTGCTAACACATTTTCTGGACTAAAACAAAGACATCCCAGGCAACTACTCCTTTTTCGATCATGATCTTCACCCAACCTACTCTTCTCCTGTGTCACGCTAGCTCCATTATCTAGTTCCATTAAGGTTTTCGTAACTCCATCCATACGGTCCGCTAACCTCCTCATTTGGTCCCCATCCCCTGCCACATTATATTCATCCTCTCCAACAGCGTTGGAAAAAAAACATCGCCAAGGAATTTGGTTCCAGACAACCGAGATGTAGACAATTCAATTTGTCATAGGTCCATTCAGCCACAACCGGTCCTGAAGTCTCAAAAATCTGAACCCTTCCCCCGGACCATCACTCAAGCCACGCATTCATCCTGCCTATGCGTTACCGTTGAATCTGAGGAGAGTGCTGTACTGTTTGCAATCTTGAGATTACTACTTCCGAGTTCTTACTTTTTTAACATGGTTCTCAACTCTCTAAATATTGTTTGTAGGACCTTACCTCTTTTTCTACCTCGACCATTACTGTCCAAATGCAGCACGACAACTCGCTCTTCACCGTCCGTCTTCAGAATGCTCTGCCGCCGATCTGGAACATGCCTGACACTTGCACCTGCGAGGCAACATACTATTTGGGAGTCTTGTTCCGATCACAGGGCGGCTTGTCTATTCTCCATAAAATTACATCCGCTTCCTATCTTTTGTCCCAGTTTACTGCACAGTAGAGACAGCCGCCGTGCTCTGAATATGACTGATGCTGCCTTCCCCAGGGTTGCAATGTCCCGCAACATCATCCAAAATGGAACACCTGTTGTGGAAGGAAAAGACCCACAGGCGACACCTGAACAACCTTCCTGCTGGTTCATCACCAATTCAGTTTCTCCACCAGCAACCCTAATATGTGGTGTGACCAATTCACCAATCGTGTTATTCACAAGTATCCCAGTATCACGTGGAAACCCACACAGACACGGGGAGAATGTGCAAACTCCACACAGTCAGTCGCTAACCACTGTACTACCGTGCTGCCAAGTAATTCGACTGCTCAGACTCAGCCACTCACTGTCACTGCTGCTGCAAATAGAGGCCAGGTAAGTCCGTTTTATGTGGGAAATTCTCCTTACAGCCAGGCCTCTGAAACTGTCCATCTCTCTTTTTCTCTATCACCCTCTCCAACAGTAATATCAAAAACACCCCAGCAGGCATTGTTTCCAGTCCAGCCCGGATGTAGACTGTGCCGTGTGTAATACTCCCAGCTGCCCAATGACTATTCTCAATGACACAAATATCAGAACACCTCCCTCCTTCACCATCTCTCAAGCCATGCCTTTACCCTGTCTATTCTTTCATTTCTACTCTGACAAACACGTGGCTTTGGGAACAATCTTGTTGATACTAACTCTGTTGTCGTTTTTTAACTTGCCTCCTAACTCTCTTAATTCTGCTTGCAGGACCTCAATCCATATGTTTTCCGATATCATTGGTGCCCATATGCAACACGACGAGTAGCTGTTCACCGTCCCCTTTCAGAAAGTTCTGCTGCCGATCTGAGACATTCCTGAGTGCACCTGGGAGACAACGTGTCATTCAGGCGTCTCGTTTTCGTCCGTGGAACCGTTGATCTACTCTCCAAAAAAAATCGGTCCCAGACGGCAATTTGACTGCTCCCACTCGGCACCTTGCACTCACTGCTCCGGCTGCTGCTGCAAATGAAGGCTGTTGGCGTTCGAGGTAAGTTCATTTGAAGTAGAAATATTTACCTTCACGCCAGACCCCAAGCCTCTCTCTCTCTCTCTCTCTCATACACACACACACACACAAACACACACACTCATTCTCTCGCTCTCGCTCTCTCTCTCTCTCTCTCTCTTTCCTCGCAAACTATTTTAGTAACAATGCTCGGAATCAGAAATCAAAGATGATTGAAATATTCAAAAAGGCATACAGCAGATGTGTAGCAAACCAGTTGACATTCCAGACCAACGGCATTGCATTCTGCCTCACAAGTATTTCCAGCAGGAGGTGCGGAGGTTCCCTTGATACTGTCCTGTTCCTCTCTATCTTGGTGATAGAATTAAATGCGGTGGATAAATGGAGATGGGTTGTAACAGTGCGAGAGCATTGTTTGTTAAATCTACCAGCAGATATCCAAATCTAACCTGGGTGTTTGGTGTGGGTGTTCATGGCAGAGAACTTTTAACTTGCTTGGTGTCTGGGAGAAGAAGGCTGCATTTTGATGTTTGGGTGGGTTGGCTTTCTTGATCTTTGGTCTTAGTTTTTTTTAATGGAGTTGGCAGCTAAGGAATGGTGCTGTGGATGAGGGAATGGTCCAAGCTTGCTCAAAGCTTAGTTTGAATAAAATGCTTGTTTCAAAGCAACACTTATGAACAATGTTCTTGACAGTTTTGCACATGGAAAGCGTGTGAAATTATAAAATGATGTTAAAAGTGTTGGATGTCCACTGGTGTGACCATATGGTTTCCAAGGTGCAAGAAGAAACTTCCAAGTCGAAGCACCAGTAAAAAAAACAGTTGCTCAGTGCATGTCTGTTTTGATTGAGAGATTGATAAATTCTTGATGTCACAAGGAATTAAGGGCTACGGGGAGAATTCGGGTAAGAGGAGTTGAAATGCCCATCAGCCATGATTGAATAGCAGGGAGGATTCGATGGGCCGAATGGCCTTACTTCCACTCTTAAGTCTTATGGTCTTATGTAAAAAATGAGGTCTGCAGATGCTGGAGATCACAGCTGCAAATGTGTTGCTGGTCAAAGCACAGCAGGCCAGGCAGCATCTCAGGAAAAGAGAATTCGACGTTTCGAGCATAAGCCCTTCAAAGGGCTTATGCTCGAAACGTCGAATTCTCTATTCCTGAGATGCTGCCTGGCCTGCTGTGCTTTGACCAGCAACACATTTGCAGCTCTTATGGTCTTATGGCCTGGATGATGCAGCATGTCAAATAGCACTGTTATTTAGGTCAAAGCTCACATTAGGTACCGAGCATACTTCTGCATTTGTTCACTTTTCATCAAGTCCATCATAAGTTTGTGAGAAGATTTGTATCTCGGGTGCTCGTTATTGTGGTTCTGTTCGCCGAGCTGGGAGGTTTTGTTGTTAACGTTTCGTCCCCTTTCTAGTTGACACCTTCAGTGCTTGGGAGCCTCCTGTGAAGCGCTTCTGTGCTGATTCCTCCGGCATTTATAGTGGTTTGAATCTGCCGCTTCCAGTTGTCAGTTGCTGTCTGCTGCAGTGGCCGGTATATAGGGTCTAGGTCGATGTTTCTGTTGATAGAATTCGTGGATGAGTGCCATGCTTCTAGGAATTCCCTGGTTGTTCTCTGTTTGGCCTGCCCTATAATAGTGGTGTTGTGCCAATCGAATTCATGTTGTTTGTCATCTGAGTCTATGGCTACTAGGGATAGCTGGTCGTGTCGTTTCGTGGCTAGTTTGTGTTCATGGATGCGGGTTGTTAGCTGTCTTCCTGTTTGTCCTATGTAGTGTCTTGTGCAGTCCTTGCATGGGATTTTGTACACTATGTTGGTTTTGCTCCTGCTGGGTATCGGGTCCTTTGTCCTGGTGAGTTATTGTCTCAGAGTAGCTGTTGGTTTGTGTGCAGTTATGAGTCCTAGTCGTCGTAGCAATCCGTCTGTTAGTTCAGAAATGGTCTTGATGTATGGGAGTGTGGCCAGTCCTTTGGGTTGTGGCATGTCCTCCTTTTGTTGTCTTTCCCTGAGGCATCTGTTGATGAAATTGCGCGGGTATCCGTTTTTGTTGAATACCTTGTATAGTTGTTCTTCTTCGCGGTATAGTCCAGTTATTGTTTTTTTTAACTGTTAAAATTTGAAGTTTTTTTAAGCAACTAGCGGACCCGGAAGTCGGTGTCACGCTAGCTTACCTGGGAAGATTTTTTTCTCTGGAAAACGCGCAGCTCCAAGCCTTCGGCCTCACTCTCTTGGCGGAGCAGGTAATGGCTGTCTGGTTGTGTTTTTTTTAAGTCGCGGTATAGTCTAGTTATTTTTTTTTTAACGGTTAAAATTTAAAGTTTTTTTAAGCGCCTAGCGGACCCGTAAGCTGGTGTCGTGCTAGCTTACCTGGGAAGGTTTTTTTCTCTAAAAAGCGCGCATGCGAGGAACCCGAGGCACTACAGGGGTAGATCCTCCCACCCGCACTCCTCCTCTAACCTAATAATAAGACCCGTTGTGGTAAGCAGGTAAGTGCTGCATTTTGCTTGTTTGTTTCTTTAGATCCAGTTTTCTTTTTAAAGTTTACCTTTTAGAGGGATGGCAGCGAAGGCAGTGCAATGTTCCTCTTGCAAGATGTTTGAGGTGAGGGAAGCCATTAGCGTCCCTGCTGATTACACTTGCGGGAAGTGTACCCATCTCCAGCTCCTCCAAGACCGTGTTAGGGAACTGGAGCTGGAGTTGGATGAACTACGGATTATTCCAGAGGCAGACGTGGTCATAGATCAGAGCTTTAGGGAAGTAGTTACTCCAAAATTATGGACAGATGGGTGACAGTGAGGGGGACTGGGAGGAAGCAGCCAGTGCAGAGACCCCCTTGCGGTCGTTCCCCTCAATAACAAGTATACCGTTTTGGATACTTGTTGGGGGGACGACTTACCAGGGGTAAGCAACGAGGTTCAGGCCTCTGGCACGGAGCCTGTCCCCGTTGCTCAGAAGGGAAGGGCGGAGAAAGGTAGAGCAATAGTTATTGGGGACTCAATAGTGAGGTGCACACATAGGTGGTTTTGCGGGAGCGACAGAGACTCATGTTTGGTATGTTGCATCCCAGAGGCAAGGGTACGTGATGTCTCTGATCGTGTTTTCCGGGTCCTTAAGGGGGAGGGGGAGCAGCCCCAGATCGTGGTCCACGTTGGCACCAATGACATAGGTAGGAAGAGGGGTAAGGATGTTAGGCAGGCATTCAGGGAGTTAGCTAGAACGAACAGAGTTGTTGTCTCTGGTTTGTTACCCGTGCCACGTGATAGAGAGTCGAGGAATAGGGAGAGAGAACAGTTAAATGCGTGGCTACAGGGATGGTGCAGGAGGGAGGGATTCCGGTTTCTGAACAACTGGGGTTCTTTCTGGGGAAGGTGAGACCTCTATAAACAGGATGGTCTCCACCTGAACCTGAGGGGCACCAACATCCTTGGGGGGAGGTTTGCTAGGGGGCATGGGAACCTGGACTGTAGCTTTAGGGTACAGGACCTTGAGTGTAGGGAGGTTAGGAACAAGGCATCGATCTCGAAGGAGGATGCCTGTAAACAGGAAGGTGGCTTGAAGTGTGTATACTTCAATGCCAGAAGTATAAGAAATAAGGTAGGTGAAATTGCAGCGTGGGTTGGTAGCAGGGACTTCGATGTTGTGGCCATTACAGAGACGTGGGTAGAACAGGGACAGGATTGGCTATTGCAGATTCCAGGGTGTAAATGTTTTAGTAAGGTCAGAAGTAGGGGTAAAAGTGGGAGAGGTGTGGCATTGTTTGTCATGGATAATATTACAGCGGTGAAAAGGACGATGGAGGAAGACTTGCCATCTAAGGTAGTTTGGGCTGAGGTTAGAAATAGGAAAGGTGTGGTCATCCTGTTAGGAGTTTTCTACAGGCCTCCTAATATTCCGAGAGACGTAGAGGAAAGTATTGCAAGGATGATTCAGGAGAAGAGTGAAAGTAGTAGGGTGGTTGTTATGGGGGACTTTAACTTCCCAGATATTGACTGGGAAACTATAGCTCGAGTTCGTTAGATGGTTCGGTGTTTGTCCAATGTGTGCAGGAGGGTTTCCTGACACAATATGTAGACAGTCCAACAAGAGGTGAGGCCATACTGGATTTGGTTCTCGGTAATGAACCAAGCCAGGTGTTAGACTTGGAGGTACATGAGCACTTCGGGGACAGTGATCACAAATCTGTGACTTTTACTCTAGTGATGCAGAGAGATAAATGTGCGCCGCAGTGCAGGAGTAATAGCTGGGGGCAGGGAAATTATGATGCGGTGAGGCATGACTTAGGATGTGTGGATTGGGAAAATAGGCTTCAAGGGAAGGACACAAATGATATGTGGAGCTTGTTCAAGGAGCAGCTAATGGGTGTCCTTGATAAGTATGTACCAGTCAGGCAGGGAGGAAAGGGTCTTGTGAGGGAGCCGTGGTTTAATAAGGAATTGGAATCCCTTGTAAAAGGGAAGAGGGCGGCCTATGTAAAGATGAGGTGTCAAGGTTCAGTTGGGGCGATTGAGAGTTATAAGGTCGCCAGGAAGGATCTAAAGAGAGAGCTAAGAGCAGCGAGAAGGGAACATGAAAAGTCATTAGTTGGTAGGATTAGGGAAAACCCAAAGGCTTTCTATAGGAATGTCAGGAATAAAAGGATGACTAGGGTATGTATCGGTCCAGTCAAGGATAGTAGTGGGAAGTTGTGCGTGGAGGCGGAGGAGATTGGAGAGACGCTAAATCAATACTTTTCGTCAGTATTCACTCAGGAACAGGACATTGTTGCTGATGTGAATATTGAGTCACAAGTGATTAGAATGGATGGCTTTGAGGTATGTAGGGAAGAGGTCCGGGGAATACTGGAAAGGGTGAAAATAGATAAGTCCCCTGGGCCTGATGGCATTTATCCTAGGATCCTCTGGGGAGCTAGGGAGGAGATAGCGGAGCCATTGGCCTTGATTTTTATGTCGTCGTTGTCTACAGGAATAATGCCAGAAGACTGGAGGATAGCGAATGTGATCCCCTTGTTCAAGAAGGGGAATAGGGACAGCCGTTTTAACTATAGGCCAGTGAGTCTCACTTCTGTTGTGGGCAAAGTCTTGGAGAGAATTGTAAGAGATAGGATTTATGAACATCTGGACAAGAATAATGTGATCAAGGATAGTCAGCATGGTTTTGTGAAGGGCAGGTCGTGCCTCACAAATCTTATTGACTTCTTTGAGAAGGTGACCAAGGAAGTGGACGAGGGTAAAGCAGTAGATGTGGTGTATATGGATTTTAGCAAGGCGTTCGATAAGGTACCCAATGTTAGGCTACTGCAAAAATTACGGACGTATGGCATTGAGGGTGCATTAGAGGTTTTGATTAGGAATTGGCTTGCTGGAAGGAGACCGAGGGTAGTAGTTGATGGTAAAGGTTCATCTTGGAGTGCAGTTACTAGCGGCGTTCCACAAGGATCTGTTTTGGGACCATTGCTGTTTGTCATTTTCATAAATGACCTGGAGGAGGGGCTAGAAGGTTCGGTGAGCAAGCTTGCGGATGATACGAAAGTCGGTGGAGTGGTGGACAGCGAAAAAGGATGTGGCAGGTTACAGCGGGATATAGATAGGTTGCAGAGCTGGGCAGAAAGGTGGCAAATGGAGTTCAATGTAGCTAAGTGTGAAGTCATTCACTTTGTTAGGAGTAACAAAAAGATGGATTACTGGGCTAATGGTAGGCTACTTGGTAGCGTGGATGAGCAGAGGGATCTTGGTGTCAATGTACACAGATCTCTGAAAGTTGCCACCCAGGTAAATAGTGCTGTGAAAAAGGCATATGGCGTACTGGGCTTTATTGGTAGAGGAATTGAGTTCCAGAGTCCTGAGGCCATGTTGCAGTTGTATAAGAGTCTGGTGCGGCTGCATCTGGAGTATTGTGTGCAGTTTTGGTCACCATACTATAGGAAGGATGAGGAGGTACTGGAACGGGTGCAGAGGAGGTTTACCAGGATGTTGCCTGGCATGGTAGGAAGATCGTATGAAGAAAGGCTGAGGCACTTGGGGCTGTTCTCATTGGAGAAAAGTAGGTTTAGGGGTGATTTGATAGAGGTGGATAAGATGATTGGGGTTTAGATAGGGTTGACAGTGAGAACCTTTTTCCGCGTATGGAGTCAGCTGTTACTAGAGGACACTGCTTTAAAAAGAGGGGGGTGGTATAGGACAGACGTTAGGGCTAGATTCTTTACTCAGCGGGTTGTGAGTTTATGGAATGCACTGCCAGTATCAATGGTGGACTCTCCCTCTTTATGGTCATTCAAGTGGGCATTGGATAAGCATATGGAGGTTATTGGGCTAGTGTTGGTTAGGTAGGCTTCGGTCAGCGCAACATCGAGGGCCGAAGGGCCTGTACTGCGCTGTATTTTTCTATGTTCTATGTTCTATGTTCCTCTTTTTGGAGTTCAGGTGTGCTGCAGTGTGTTGTGGCCCTATTGAATAATGTCCTGATGCAACTTCGTTTGTGTGTGTGTTGGGGTGGTTGCTTTCATAGTTCAGGACTTGGTCTGTGTGTGTGGCTTTTCTGTATATATTTGTGGTGAATTCTCCGTTCGGTGTTCTTTGTACCATCACGTCCAGGAGTGGGAGCTGGTTGTTCTTTTCTTCCTCTCTCGTGAATCGGATTCTTGTGAGTGTGGCGTTGCTGATCCCGTGTGTGTTCGCTATTTCTGTGTTTTTAATGATTACAAAGGTGTCTTCCACGTATCTGACCCATAGTTTGGATTGTAATTGCGTTAAAACTGTTTTTTCTAACCTTTGCATTACTGCTTCTGCTGTGAGTCCGGAGATCGGTGAGCCCATGGGTGTTCCGTTGATGTGTTCATATATCTGGTTGTTGAATGTGAAGTGTGTTGTGAGGCACAGGTCCAGTTGTTTAAGTATGACCTCTTTATGAATAGCTTTAGCGTCCTGTTGTCTGTTTTGTATGTCCAGCAGGTTGGATGTTGTTTCTCTGGCTAGGGTTTTGTCAATAGAAGTGAACAGTGCCGTTACATCGAATGAGACCATGGTTTCGTCCTTGTCTATGTGTCTGTTTCTAATGATGTTCAGAAATCCTTGTGTTGACTGTATAGAGTGTCTGGATCCGCTAATCAGGTGTTTCAGTTTCTGTTGTAGCTCTTTAGCCAGTTTGTCTAATGGTGTTCCTGGTAGTGATACTATGAGTCTGAGTGGGATGTCTGGTTTGTGTACTTTAGGTAGTCCACAGAATCTGGGGGTGCGGTTGCTTTCCGGTTTCATTCTTTGTAGGTCAGACCTGGTTATCTGTCTGCTTTTTTTTGCAAGTTCCTCAGTGTGTTGTTTGGCCTGTTGGTGAGCTGTGGAGTGGGGTCAAGCTCCCTCTTTTGGTAGGTGTTGGTGTCTGCAAGTAGTTGTGCTGCGTTGTGCATATAATCTGACTTATCCAGTATAACAGTCATTCTGCCTTTGTCTGCTGGTAGTATGATTATGGTCTTATCGTTCCTTAGTGATTTTAGTGCTTCTTTCTCCTTAGTGTTGAGGTTGTGTGTTTGTCTTTTTCTTGTTATCATAGGTACGATACTTTGTCTCACTGTTTGTTGTATCTCTTCCGTCAATCCATTGTTCCTGAGTGTGCATTCTAGTGTTGCTAGGAAGTCTGCTGTCTTGACGTCCCTGTGGTTGTAGTTAAGTCCCTTGGCCAGTATATTGTTCTTCCCGTGTCTGTGAGCTGTCTGTGGGAAATGTTTTTTACCCAGGTTTGTGTTGTGGTGTCCTTTTCGTTTTGTGTTAGTTTGGCCACTTTTTCTTTCAGTGCCGTTTTGTTTTGCGGTGCGTGGTCCTGTTCTGTACTATGGTGATAGCCTGTCCTATGGTCGGAGTCCATTCCTCATTGGTAGTTTTTAAAATTAACGATTTTTGGCGCGCAATTTCTTGTTTGTATTTGTGGAGTCTGTTCTGAGCGTCTGTAATCATTACTTGGATCATCCTGAGTCCGTCCTGTCAGGCTGTGTCCCTGGCTTGTGGGTTGTTGACTGGTGGTCTGTATCTGACACGTTGTGGAAGTATTGGATTCTTCTGGCATTCATGCAGGAATCGGAGTTGTTCATATGTGGAGCTTAGGTGGTTGGCACAGGATTCCCATTTCCTGGCTTGTCTTAGCGTCTCTCGCCCATAGGTGTTCAAAGTTTGTGAGAAGATTTGTAGCTCGGGTGCTCGTTATTGTGGTTCTATTCGCCGAGCTGGGGGTTTTGATGCAAACGTTTCGTCCCCTCTCTAGGTGACATCTTCGGTGCTAGGGAGCCTCCTCTGAAGAGCTTCTGTGCTGATTCCTCTGGCATTTATACTGGGTCGAATCTGCCGCTTCCAGTTGTCAGTTGCTGTCCGCTGCAGTGGTCAGTATATAGGGTCTAGGTCGATGTGTCTGTTGATAGAATTCACGGATGAGTGCCATGCTTCTAGGAATTCCCTGGCTGTTCTCTGTTTGGCCTGCCCAATAATAGTGGTGTTGTGCCAATCGAATTCATGTTATTTGTCATCTGAGTCTATGGCTACTAGGGATAGCTGGTCGTGTCGTTTCGTGGCTAGTTTGTGTTCATGGATGCGGGTTGTTAGCTGTCTTCCCGTTTGTCCTATGTAGTGGTTTGTGCAGTCCTTGCATGGGATTTTGTACACTATGTTGGTTTTGCTCCTGCTGGGTATCGGGTCCTTTGTCCTGGTGAGTTGTCGTCTGAGGGTGGCTGTTGGTTTGTGTGCTGTTATGAGTCCTAGTGAACGTAGCAATGCGGCTGTCAGTTCAGAAATGGTCCTGATGTATGGGAGTGTGGCCAGTCCTTTGGGTTGTGGCATGTCCTCCTTTTGTTGTCTTTCCCTGAGCCATCTGTTGATGAAATTGCGCGGGTATCTGTTTTTGTTGAATACCTTGTATAGGTGTTCTTCTTCCTCTTTTTGTAGTTCAGGTGTGCTGCAGTGTGTTGTGGCCCTATTGAATAATGTCCTGATGCAACTTCGTGTGTGTGTGTTGGGGTGGTTGCTTTCATAGTTCAGGACTTGGTCTGTGTGTGTGGCTTTACTGTATACCTTCGTGGTCCACACCTACACCTTCATAACAATTATTGCACAACAGTCCCTGTTCGAAATGGACCTGAATGATACATCTTTACTTTAGATTTTATACTAATGCGTATTCTAGTATAGAAGTACAGCACTGCAGTGAAAACTGCATCCCGTTGCCACACATGGTGCCAAGGCACTGAGGATTATAAAGAAAAAAGCTTCGAAAAAAAAAGACATCGAGAAAAACTAGCATTGGAAAATTAAGTGTTAGTTGATAGAACGTTAGAAAAGTAAACAAATCGATAATAGTTCACGTCAATTTTTTTTCATCATTTCGACGGGGATAACAAAGACATTAAGTTAAAACTTCAGCAGACTTTGATGAGTCCTGCCATTATCTCACTCTGCTATTTGTTGTTCACGCCACAGCCATAGATTCCGTCACTGCTGCTGAAACTGCCGCCACTACAATCACCCCCGTTGCCATGACAACATGCCTGGGCAGGATCCAGTCTCATGTGAAGCTGAGACATCGCTATAAACTGAAAAGTGAACAGCTCATCTTGCCGCCGTGAGACCAGGGCGGGTACAACCATGAATCACCGAGAGACCAGGCTGGCAACCGCCGAGAGAACCTGACACGTGCTGCAGGTAAGCCAGATTGAGATCTGCGAAGGAGCCACATCTGGAAGAAGAGATTAAAATATGAGAAAAAAGAAAAGGGAACCGAAAATTCGAAGAAGGCCGGCTGAAGCATTCCACTCCGCCACAATAACACTAGATTATCAACTAGTTTTAAATCCAAGTTGTCCTGTCCTGTCATGTTACGACGTTAGGAGCAACGATCCCAATTTAATGAATGGACGATCACATAATTGTGAAATATGTCTGCTCTCATCAAAAGACGACAAGGTTTTCCTATACTGATAACCTTGGACTGAATTACTTGAAGTCCAGCAACTAGTTATCTGATTCATTTTGCTGCATCGCAAATCCCACCGACTTCCCCAACTGCAAACCTCTGCCAACAAAAATTGGAAAATTGGAATGCAGCAGCCTATTGCTATTTATTAAGTCGAAATGCCACAGCTCAACTGATTAGAATGTTGTGGAGTACGAAAAGACTTCTTATATACAAATTACCTGTAGGGACTCTTTTAAAAATTGGCATGATGATTAAAATGTTTTCAGCGTCTTCGAGGCAAATCCTCACTTCACCTAATGAACAATGTGAAGCTTTCTGCTTCTGCTGACCTGAAACTGCCAATGTAGTGCTGTGAAACGTGACTGGTCACCTACATGAAATTAGTGGATTCGTTTTAAAATTCACATTTTCAGTCATTTTGTTTGTTGTGTCAAATTGTAAGGCATAACTAATTTTAGGTGTCACGGTGGATTAATACTTACTCAGGGCAAAACAGAAAAATAGGTCAAAAATTGGAAACGTATTTTTGTTTTCTTTTCAGGAGTGGAATATGTACGAACGAATGTTGAATCAATCGAAATGTAATGTCGACCACAACACACAATGCTTGACAGATACATATGAATTGAAATCTCGTCCTGTTCTCCCAGAGATATTAAGAAACCAAAAAGTCAAAACAGAATGTTAACTGAAACTATGTTCTTTTCATCTTTCATGTTTTAAATATGCAGCAGTCTTGGTGTGCACGTCTTATTTTTTAGGAATTTAAAAACCCAATTATCTCAAAAGACAATCCTATCATTTTCTTTTAACAAAACTGATTTTATCATTTTCTTTTAAAGAAATGTTTTAACAGCAGAGGTACTGAAATGTCTACTTTCCCAGTGGCACGGGAGCGTCCAATTCTCCCGGTTCAGGTTTTCTTTTGCTACTCTGGCTTAGTTGTGAAACTGGGAAGCTGCTGCTTTATCTATATCAAATGCTGTTGCAGTCGATAGAGATTCCAGGATTCAGCAGATATTTCCTGGCTAACACTTGTCTCTGAAATGTCTCCAGCCTGAAAGAAACTGCCTTTGAATTGACACATTTCCAAGAAGTGTGTTCACGAAATGTTAGGGGAACTGGAATTGCTGTGTTTACTCAGTTGAGTTTCCAATAGTTAAGTTATTTTAATTTTCGCTTTCATTTGCTTGTGTTTCGACTGTAATGTTCACATAAATTCTGTTTTTGTTAAATCCGAGTTGTTTGACCAGCTGCATGTCACTCGGAAAACCCACCACATTGATGCCTGTAAAATAATTAAAAGTTAGGACATAGGTTTCCTTCTTAAAATATTTTGAGGTGATATCGCCCAATCCATAACGCCTTTGGGGCCTCTTGTCGCGATTAATTCGATAATTCCAATTTCAGATTATTGTAGTTGGACTTAAATGCTGCGAACGGAATGTTTTAATATCTTTAATTCCTGGTGTTGAATTCAGTTGGATTATGCAGTACTTGGTGCAGTAATAGGATGTTCAGTCTCTTAGTGTTTTTTTGGGTTATAAGAAGTGACTTTGGGGCTTTACAAAAGATTACCAAGGCAAGACTGCTAAAAGTTAAGGTTTACTCACAGGCAGGAACAGCAGATAAAGTAATTACAGCATTGACAAATACGGGATAATGTCAGTATTTGATGTTGAGAGATGAGGAGAAATGTAACTCAGAAGGTACGTAGAATTCATATTGAGACCAGAAATGGTTAATTATGTCGAGTGAGGTTCGAGTGACCAGTGAAAAATGGAAAAGCGTTGGTAGGTACACTGTAGGAACTATCAACTCCAGGAATATAATATCGCCTTGCTAACGAGTTTGCTCTGACAGAGGTAGTAGTACAGCCAACTACGATTGAAGAGTAAGTGGAAAATCAGCCAACTTTGGTAATACAGAAAAAAATCCTGGTTTTGTTTTCTCCCATGGTACGTTAAGGTCACCAGTTGAATTGGAAGGAGACATCAATGAACGTATATAAGGAAGTTAAAGGTAGAATTATCAGGAAACTTTCTTTTTTCTACTGGTTGAGGCGAAACAGAAACAGATGGCGCAGAAAGTGAATATTTTCAGATCAGGGAAATTAATTGTTTTGCAGCAGAATGATGAAAATCTGAAGCAAGTATATCAGAAAACATACACGGAAGACGAATCTGAGTGCATCACTGAGTGTCACGATGTTCAAAATGAGGTTTTGTTGAGATAATGAAGACAAGAACATATTCAGGCACTTGGGAAATGGGCAAAAGTTCATCACATTGCATTGTTGGTGGGTTGCAGAAAGCAGGTTTTGCGATTGGCACATGAATTAACAGGAGGAGGTCATTTAGAGTACGAAAATCAAGACCTAAAATACAAAAAAAAATTGATTGTTACTGGCCTGGACAGCATTAGGAGAGAGTGAAATTTGCCACACGTGTTATAAATATCAGGTAATTGGAAATCACAGGTAGAAATAAAACCATCTCCTTTAGTACCTATTCCTGCATTTGATGAATGATTTAATTGATTGCATTGGAAGACTACCTGACGGAAAAAAATGGGTATCAGTATTTGTGAACTATAATGAATGTGTCCACAAGATTCCCAGAGACCATTCCATTACACAATAACTCAACCTGAAGTATTGTCGAGGTGTTGCTCAAAATATTCCCAGAATATACACTACCATAGAAATACAACCAGATTAAGGATTAAAGTATACATCAAAATTATTCAAGGCAGCTACGGAAATCTGAGGAACTAAACAATTCAAATACCCTGAGGACCGTCATGAATCGTAGGGATCGCTAGAAATCTGGCATCAGACATAAAAGACAATGTTCAGAGCTTACAGTCAAGACTATCCAGATGATTCAGAATACGGAGTTCGGCTTTAATCTTTGTCATTATAGATGTACCAAATGAATCGAACAAATTCAATCCATTTGAAATAGATTTTGGGCATGAAGTCAAAATGTACTAAAATTGATTAAGGAGGAACTAATGGTACAAAATCCAGCCACCACATATTTGGTCCTTGTGGCAAATGTTATAGAATGGTTACATTGAAGGCAATGCTGCCTTTAAAAAATATCGCAGTAGATGATGAAACAGGAAAGCAGATAAGAAATCAAAAAACTCACAACTTTTCCAACAGAGATAATGTCTTGGTATTACATCCAGTCTGAGATGAACCTTCGAAAGCTAAGTTCCGTGGATTTTATCTGATCTAAAGGAGATTGAGTGAGATGAACTTTCCTAATATTAACTAGAAATGTGATGGTCGAGAACTTTACACAGGTCAGTATCCGTCCAATGTGAATGTGAGAGTTTGTTGATACAGTATATTCATAGGCCAGCAAAAGGCTATGCATTATTGGATTTAATGCAAGGCAATAAATTAGGCGAAGTGTTATATTTAGTCGTAGGTGAATAGTTTGGTAATAGTGACCAGAATTCGATTATGGTTACTTTAGTGATGGAAAAGGGATAGGTAAAGATCGCAGGGTAAGAGTTATAGGTGGAAATAAAGACAATTATGTTGCGATTAGGCAAGATGTATGTTGAAAGGATGGAGAAGGAAACTGCAGGTGTTGGACACAATTGAAATGTGGAGCTTGTTCAAGAAACAGCGACTGCGTGTCCTTGATAGGTACGTATGTGTGAGGCAGGGAGAAATTGGTCGAGCGAGGGAAACTTGGTTTACAAAAGAAATTGAATTTCTTGTAAACAGAAGGAAGGAGACTTAGGAAAAGATGAGGCCCGAAGGCCCTTGAGAGTAACAAGTTAGCCAGGAAGGGCCGAAACAGTGAGCTTAGAAGATCCATGAGAGGACATTAGAAGTCCTGGGCAGGTAGGTTCAAGGATAATTATAATGCACGATTACGGCCAGTCAAGGACAGTTGTGGGAAATTGTGAGTGGAGTTCGAGGATATAAGACAGGAGCTAGATGAACCCTTCTCATTAGTATTCGCACTGGAAAAAGACAATGTTGTCGAGGACAATGTTGAGCTAAGTCTGTTAGACCAGACGTGGTTGAAGTTCATTGTCAAATATATAGTTCCAGAAGACTAGAGGATAGCAACTGTTGTCTCCTTGTTCGAGAAGTGGATTAGATTAGATTAGACTTACAGTGTGGAAACAGGCCCTTCGGCCCAACAAGTCCACACCGACCCGCTGAAGCGAAACCCACCCATACCCCTACATTTACCCCTTACCTAACACTATGGGCAATTTAGCATGGCCAATTCACCTGACCCGCACATCTTTGGACTGTGGGATGAAACCGGAGCACCCGGAGGAAACCCACGCTGACACGGGGAGAACGTGCAAACTCCACACAGTCAGTCGCCTGAGTCGGGAATTGAACCCGGGTCTCAGGCGCTGTGAGGCAGCAGTGCTAACCACTGTGCCACCGTGCCGCCCACAAAGCTGAGACAGCCTCGGCAATTATGGACCAGTGAGCCATAAGTCGGTTGTTGTAAATGTGTTGGAAGGGATTATAAGAGATTGAATTTGTAATCGTATAGAAAGGAGTAAATTGGTTATGGATATTTAACACGGGTTTGTGAAGGGTAGGTTGTGCCTCACAAAGCTTATTGAGTTTTTGAGAAGCTTTCCAAACAGTTAGATGATGGTAAAGTGGTTGATATGGTCTATATGGAATTCATTGAAGCTTTAGCTAATGTTACCCACAGCAGAGAATTGCACAAAATGCAGTGGCATAGCATTGAAGGTGATTTAGTGGTTTGGATCCGGAATTGCCTTGCGGTTAGAAGACTAGTGGTTGATCGAAAATGTTCATCCTGGAGTTCAGTTACTACTGAGATCCCGCATGGTTCTGGTGTGGGGCCACTACGTTTGTCATTTTCACAAATGATCTGGATGAATGTGTGTTGAAGGATGGTAAGCAACTTTGCGGATTACACAAAGTTCGATGGAGTTGTGGATCGTGATGAATGATATTGCAGGTTACAAAGGAATATATATGAGATTCAGAGCTGGGATGAGGGGTGGCAAATGGAGATTAATGCGGAAAAGTGTGAGATGATTCACTTTGATAATATTCTTTGTGTTGTCGATGAGCATAACGATCTCTGTGTCCATGTGTACAGATCTCTGAATGTTGCAACCCAATTTTATCGGGCTGTCAGGAAAGCATACGGTGCATGAGCCTTTATTGGTAGAGGGATTGTGTTTCGGGATCAAGGGATCATGTTGCAGCTAGACAATACTCTGGTGCGGTCACCCTTGGAGTATTGCAAACAGTCTGGTCACTGCTTTATGGGAAGCAGGTGGAAGCTTTGGAAAGGTTGCATAGGAGATTGACTAGGATTGCCTAGAATGGAGGAAAGATCATACGGGGAAAATATGGTGGGATTTTGCCTGAAGAAAGTTGAGAGCCATCATTACGGGCATTTAAATGGTTGTTGGGTAAACCCGTAGATGATTATGGAATTGTAGAGGTTAGATAGGCGTCAGATTAGGTTCAGCGCAAAATCTAGGTCCGAAGGGCCAGTACTGTGCTGCAGTGATCTATGTTCAATGCATGTTCTATAGCCCACGTCACATGTCTGGTCCTTGTTATCAAATACGGACAGATGTATCCATAGAATGTGAAAACAAAGGTTAGTCAGGGTTTCTCACGCTCTCGACAAAGAGATCAGTACTCCGATTCTGGTGACTGAATAGGTTTTGTTGGAAATTCATAACCAATTGAGCAGTGCGCTGCTTCACTCACTTAAATACTGAGAGAATGCACAACGTTTCAGTGTATAGCAGACTGTGTAAAGGCATTTGACAGCCTGAAAACTGTGTTAACGACTTCCCCAGTATTAGCCACACTTAATTTGACAAAACCATTCAAGGTGGACATCGTTGAGTGTAATGTGAGTGTTGGTGCTGTGGTCTTACGGGAAGATGACGAGAAGATTGAAAGTTCTGTCGATATTTCGCCAGGAAATTGAACATTTAGCACTAGAAATGTTCTACAATTGTGAAGGAGACCTTGAGCTCGGTATTGACGTTACAGCATTTCGACATTTATATTGCCAAGAATGTTTCTGAGAAAATTACACATACCGATCAAAACTCATTAAAGGAGAAATTTTAGAATTAAAAAATGCAGGCTGTTTAAATGGACCTTATTATTGCACCTCTTCGATTTGAAAATTATACGTGGTAGGCAGATACAGAGCAATTTGCGATGCATTGTTAAGTTTTTTTTAGATTAGATTTACAGTGTGGAAACAGGCCCTTCAGCCCAACAAGTCCACACCGACCCGCCGAAGCGAAACCCACCCATACCCCTACATTTACCCCTTACCTAACACTATGGGCAATTTAGCATGGCCAATTCACCTGACCCGCACATCTTTGGACTGTGGGAGGAAACCGGAGCACCCGGAGGAAACCCACGCAGACACAGGGGAGAACGTGCAAACTCCACACAGTCAGTCACCTGAGTCGGGAACTGAACCCGGGTCTCAGGTGCTGTGAGGCAGCAATGCTAACCACTGTGCCACCGTGCCGCCTATACTTGGATGAAAAGTTGGATGTTTTCAGTGACAGGTGTATACAGCAGCAATATAATGTATATGTATAGTAGTATACCAACAGAGTGAGATTAATGGCTTTTTAAGAGAATTCATCTTTGTGAACAGATTTTTTTAAACGGGACTATTGTGAGGAAGCTGTCATTTGAAAAGGTTATTTTGCCCTAGTTTTTTTTTAAAGAGACGTCGTGATGGCAGAGGTTCCAAAATGTAGACATTAACAATGGCAGGGGAGCGGCCAAGTCTCCGAGTCCATTTTTCTCTCTACTTTACCTTGTTTGTTAAAGTGAGAGCTGCTGTAATGGCAAATGGTTCCAAGTTTCAGGAGTTGACTCCTGACTGCCTTTTCACTCAGAAATCTCGCCTGCCTAAAATAGTCCATGTTTGAATTTACCGCTTGCCAAAGGGTACGTTAACGGGATGTTACATGAATTGGAAAAGCTTCTTAGTTCAGTTGATTGTCGCGAAAGTTAAGTTTCCAATAGTTAATTTATTTAAAACTTAGTTTTTGTTTTTGTTTGTGTTTCGCATTTAGTGTTTAAATTAATTATGTTGTGCTTAACAACGAGTGGTTTCACCAGTTGCATTTTACCTGGAATGTCCACTTCAAATCTGCATAAAACTAAGAGGTAAGTGTGTGGGATACATTCTTCAAATAATTTGAAGAGATCCTGGCCTGAACTATGACATTTTTCTTATGTGCGGAGACTATCAGGCTCATCCCATTAGGAGTTTACGGCTGTATTTCAAAACGAAATATTCTTATGTTCAGCCTTTGTGGCCGGCAGAAGAGGACAATCCTGAAAAAAAAACATGTTTTTGGCACTTGGCTGTAATCAATCTAAAAAACCGGGCTGATGTTTGAACCGGTAGAACCGATAGAAAGCTATTGCCTGAAATTTGCACAAGTCGAAAATGTGCAGTGTACGTTAAACACAACAAGAGGAAACTGTCCGTGATGGTAAAGAGTAAAACACTTTCTCCTTCTCTCCATTTCTGTGTCGCATTTATTAACTTCATTGCTGTGAGACTTGAGTCTCCTTCGGGCTGCAATAACAACTATAATATGTCTAACATTCAGTACATTGACCAACAAAATATGGAGAAACGGGTGACATGTTTTTTAAATGCAATCAATAGTGACAAACAATCTCCAACTAAGCGGTGTGTGATAGATCTCTTTTATGCTGCTGTCCCAGCCTACGTTATTAATGATATTTTAGGCCTCGCATATGAAGTGAAATGGATTTTTTTTTCAAACAAAGTAGCACACAGACTATTCCTAGAAGTATAGCTGCTACTTTTTTTCTGGTCAGAACTTCTTTTTTACTCCCGGGTACAAATGGTGAAGAACTGTTCAAAGGTGAAAGCGATAGTCAGCCAAACAGAGCAGTTTCGAGAAGCATAGACAAGTAGAATTATCACGCGACATCCCTGTGCAATGTTTAGTGAACTAGTTGGAAAACAAATTGCCAGAAGCCGACTTAAAATCACCGCAATGGCAATAACAAAGCAATCCATTGTCACCATGGTACACGGTATCGAGTGAGGCGTCAGGGAAGACCACATCTTCCTCTGGTTAGTGTCACTATGGTCACCAGGTTGGCCGTAAGACACAGAGTACGAGAGTAAATTTATGAGCATTAGATGGAGTGAGAGAGACAGTCAGACAGACAGACCTTCTAAGGCATGGAGAGACACAGATGTATGGACAGACAGAGAAAGTGGAAAAATAACTTTGACAGTTTGGCAAAAGGATGGCATGGAACCTGTGTCAGTTTTGTTGGATTCAATTGAGAAAACTAGTGTTTACTTATTTGAATCCGATGGCTTATTCACAAGAAAGTCAATCACAAATCAGTAATTGACCCAAAATATAAAATATTTGAGAAAATTTATACTGAGATATTTCCTATGATATGTAATTGTAAGGAATTCGACTGCGTTTCCTTATCAATCCGACGGAATAACGTTGTTAAAATGGTAACAGGAAACATGCTATGTCACATCTGAACAAGATAAATAATGACAAAACCATACAAGCAATAAACAATCCTCTTCAGCTGGTACATTACTGGTCTTTTCTCCAAGTTAAAGTCAGATTTGCGGGCTTTCATTTACCATTGCGTAAAGTTCAATATCATCCGCAGTTCATCAGCTTCTGTAACAAATGTCATTGAATTGCACCACCAGTGTTAAGTTGCAAGTAATCGTGCAACTTAAGTGCCAGACATTTGTCATCTCAAAAAACATAACAGAGAACGTGCTTAAATATCTCACTTGATGGATCATCAATTCCTGAACACATTCTACAAGGCAGAAGGCATGCAATGCAATGCTTACAGATTGCAAACAGTTCCAATAAAAAATTTGACTACGTTTCATTATAAAGATGTAGCTTATTTGACTGTCACCATTTCAATGAACATACACTCCCTCCAGCAGTAACAGATATTACCGGTTGTCCATATCATCTACAAGATGCTCTCCAGAAATTCATACGTGAGATGGAACCGTTTGAACCCATGGCCACAATCTGAAAGAATAGCAAAGACCGCAGAGTACTGGAATAGCAGAGCACATAGTCATCTTCAAGCTTCCCATCACCTTGACTTTAATGTATATTGTCTCTCCTTCAGTGCAGACGTGTCATTATCTTGTAAGTACTTCCCGAATGATGTTTCGGTGTACTTGCATAAAATGAACAGCAGTGGTTCAAAACGACAACGTAACCAACACCTTCTGAAGGGTATCTAGGGTTGGATGATACGTGCCGAACCAACCAATGATGTATGTACTCCAGGAAAGCCTCGGAAACAAAGTTTTGAACGGAAAAATTATCAAAAGTGAATCAAGTAAATTACATATAGTAGACATGAGTGTTAAGACGTCTGTAATAACTTGCTGAGTGAACCAGCTTGTGAATGTTAAATAAAGGAAAGCTGTTGATTATCACTGTTCCCTGCCTCTGTGATTTATTTAAATTTAGATTTTCATGCAGAAACAACAAAAACGTATTGTGGTATTACAATGCTTTACTAATTATATTAGAAGTTAATGGGCCAGGTCAAAATACAATAAATGCATAGCTATGTTGAAAACATCTGATTAAGCATCAGTATTCCAAGCATACAATATTCTCAGCGTAATAAAATACAAATATCAGCGCTTTTGCAGGAGCATGCATTTTCAAGAAGAATAATGAATAGGTATCCCCGACTTCTGAAGTAAGGATTGTGATGTACCTATTTACACATGATGAACACGACTCGAGAAATGAAACTTTCCTCTCGTTGTTTATATGCGGTGATGTCTTTAGTAACAATAAACAAATTAATACAGCTATTTTCACGCGAAGAGTAACTAGTGCAATAGACCGTGCTTAATCAGAAAAAGAAACAATCTTAGTATGTATGATAAAATAGTTTCAATGTTGAAACACGTAACAAGAAGAAAATATGTAAAATCGGCAGATTTCAACCTTTGAAACTGTTATGACTTTAGGTAATGTTAACAGAAGATAGATTCCAAAATGAATCCTAGTTTGGCAGATCATATGTTTAAATTTGAACTTGGTTGCTGTGGTAATGTTTAAATGAATGCAAATGAAACTTCGCAGCATCATAAAACGGGCGAACAGTGTTGTGGAAGGAAAATCATTCCACGTTCTGCATGAGAAAAAACAGGAGACACAGAAAATCATTCACGAAATTAAATTTTAATCTTGCAAAAGCAAAGTTGTCGGAGACAACGAAACGGCCTTCTTGGCTCTCCACAATTCCTCTTTTTTTCTACTCCAGTTTTAACGATTTATTGGTCCCGCACTTTTTGTTTAACATTAACATAGTCAATCATGCTGGCTTGCTTTATGTTTATAAACTAATCACCGTCTGCCACTCTGGTTCCTTCCTTCATTCTTAATCTCTCACATTGTAACACTATGATCTTTGGCAATTGCTGATGTCCCACTTATTTAACTAACCCATCACAATGCACTACATAAACTGTTACTGGAACCCTGGCATACATGGCACCACTGGGTTAACAACAATACTGCCATAATAACGTCCACAGCAGAGAGACAGACGTAATTGGCCACATTGGCCTGAATGACATTGGTATGATGCCCTGCAACAAAAATCCGGTAGTTATATCCGAAAAGCTGGAATCCTCCGGTTATAATCTCATCATTACTCTCCATACGACGTACCAATGACGCTAGGACCTGATACATAGTATATTGAATACGTGATTAATGTAGTGGTAAATGTGTGTGGGACGGGGCTAGCTTAATGAATGCGGATCATTGATATATCGTCCAGAGGAGGTGGGATCTAGAACCATCAGATCATATAACGTACAGCATGGAAAAAATCTTTCTGTCCAACCCGTCCATGCTAAGCACATATCCTAAATTAATTTAGTCCCATTTGCAAGCACCTGCTCCATATCCCTCTAAACACGTTCGATTCAGACACCTTTTGAGATGTCTTTTAAATGTTGTCAATATATCAGCCCCCACCATTTCCTGTGTAAGCCCATTCTATACCCACACCAACCTTCGCTCCAAAAGGTTGCCGCTTAGGTCCCATCCAAACAGAACATAGGGCATAGAACAATACAGCTCAGGACATGTTCTTCGACCCTCGATTTTGCGCCGATCTTTGGAAACAATCTGAAGTCCATTTAACACACACTATTCCAGTATTCCATTTTCAAACAGATGTTTATCTAATGACCATTTAAATGCCCTTAAATTAGGCGAGCTTACTACTGTCGTAGGTAGTGCGTTCCACGCCCCTTCTGCTCTTTGAATAATGAGTGATAACTCTTACAACCATCCCATTTCTACCAACCATCAATTCAAAAATGTGTCCCCTCGTGTTCGCCATTATCATACAAGGAAAATGGCTCTCAATGTCCCAACTATTGAACTCTCTGATTATCTTGTATGTTTCACCTCTCCACCTTCTTATTCTAAAGAATACTGCTTCGAGTGCCTCAGCAATTTCCTCATAAGACCTTCCCTCCATACAAAATAACATCCTCATAAGTCTCCTCTGAACCCTTTGCATAGATTGCACATTCTTCCTATAATGTAGAGTCCAGACCCGTACACAATACTCGAAGTGCGGCTGCACCACAGTTTTAGCACAGTTGCAGCATGACCTCCTGGGTCTGAAACTCAAACCCTCGTCCAATAACGGCCAACACACCATAGGCCTAATTAACAACCGTTTAAATCTGTGTTGCAACTTTCAGATTTATATATACATCGAAACCGAGATCGTTCTACTCATCTGCACTGCCAAGAATCTTACCATTAGCTCAGTACTCTTTTGTCTTGTTACTCTTTTCAAAATGAATCACCTCACAAATTTTTACTTAAACTTTCCACGCTCACACTAATCCTGTGCCCTCTCTTTCTGGAGTCTCCCAAAGCAGCGAAAAGGCTTTGTCTATTTCCACTCACCATGATCCGTATGAATTTATCAAACTCTATGACATCGCTCAAACTCCGATACTTTAGCATCTCTCTGTAGCCTAAGCCCTCCAACCTGGCAGCATCCCTGTAAATCTTATCTGAACCCTTTCACGTTTCATATAATCCTTCCGATAGGAGCGAGAAAAGGAAGGGGAATATTGCATGCAACACTCTAAATTTGGCTTTCCAATGTCCTGTACAACCACAGCACGCCCTCCCAATTCCTGTACACATTGCACTGAACAATAAATGACAGCATACGAAATGCCTTCTGCACGATCCTGTCGACCTGAGACTCCACTTGCAAGAAATTAAGAACCTTCGCTCCAATTCCTCTTTGGTTAGCAACGCTCCTCAGGACCTAATTGTTACTTTGATATGCCCTGCCCTGTTTTGCCTTTCCAAAATGCAGCATTACACAACTATATAATTTAAACTGCAACATTCCAAGAAGAACTGATTGCAAGTAAACTGGATTGGTCCAAAAATCCTGGGAGTAACATTTTGATAGTTGCACTCGTGAGTGTTTAAGATAGAGTGCCAGGGACCAATGGGTCGGCACCAGAGCAGCAAGTCAGGAAGTATTAAGACTAAATTACTGGTTCAACGGCATATCACAGCTGTGTTGAGGGAATCAGCCTTTGAATGAATTTGCTGGGAGTCAATGTCATCAAACTTCCAGTGGGGATAATTGTGGGAATACTGAATGCAATTCCATAAGATTTTAAATTCTTTTGGAGTAGGACAACAGTTGCCAACAGATGAAGTTGTGAAATTCGGGGCAAGGTTAACTATAATCGAATCAGATGTTGTGGTTGAGAATCGATTGTTTGAGTGCAAATCAACATCTGACTACTGGTACGCTTTTCCACACCAACGGCTTCGAGTGCTGGCTGGGCATATTCCTTTGAAAACGATGGATAAGAAAGGCATGACTCAGGAACCTTGCATAACAGATTTTCAAATTCGTCAGAAAAGGGAGAATACCCAATATATGGACAATCAAAACTAGGTTTTGAAGAATACAGCGAACCTAGGAAGGTAGTCAAACCGATAGGTAGGAAACCAGAAGAGTTCATGAAATATCATTGGCCAACAGAGTAAAGAGGATTCCCAAAGCAATTCATATATATTTAATATTGAGGAGCAAGAGGGGAGCTGGGGAAAGATTAAGCTCACTCATGAATAAAGTTATGATTTTATGTGCAAAACAACAAAAAATGAGTAATATCCTGAATGAATACTTTGCATTGGTGTTCTCCAAACTGGGGGAGGGCGTGGGAAGGGAGGTGCAGGTATGAGGAATATTGAGGTTAGGAAAACCTGTGTGAATACTCTCAAGCATTTCAACATGGTGAAGGACATAGTGTGGACGGCAGATGCTGGAAATTCAGGTGGAATAGGTGCAGCCCGTCGAGCAGCACCAGAGACACAGGAGAGTCGACATTCTGGCAAGATCCTTCATCAGGCATGGGAGGGTGTGGGATGCTGGTCGGGGAAATGTACGCAAATAGGCAGAAAGTGGAATGGCGGTAGGTGGATGCACTTCGAAGGTGAAGGAAGATGGACGAATTAGGCCTGGTTCCGGAATCGTTGTGGAGATTATCGAGGGGATTTGGAAGTTCAGGACTTCTATATGATAACGTTGTAAGCTCCAGAACGGGAAGGTCAGATGTTCTTCCAATTGTTTGCACGCTGCCATACTTCGATGGGTGAAGAGACCCAGGACGGACATGTCACTGAGGGAGTGGGAGGTAGAGTTGAAATGGGTATCGACTGGGCAAGTGGGATTGATTGGAGCTTTCTGACTGACGAGCTCAAATCGTTCATCAACTTCCCCCACACTGTTCACCTGAATTCAAAATGATTGGAGCCGTCTCTGACAACTCCTTTCCTGGAAAACACCGTCCATATTGCCGACTATCAACTTAGCACGGACATCAATTTCAAAGTCATTGATCCCCACAGCTAACTCAACTAAACTTCCTCCGACCCTCCCAATGAAAAGATGCGATCACGTTATCCCACTTCCTTCTGCCTTTCCCGTATGTGCTCTCCACTCCAGGACATCCCAAAAGTCCTCGTACTTCAAGGAACTCGATCGTGATTAATAATGGCCTCAACTGCATCTCATCCATCTCCCACAACCAGGCATTCAAATGCCACCACCACCAACTCCAATCACAACAAGAACAGAGTTCCATTCGTCCGTTCATTCAAATGGATTTTAGATTTGATTCCCTACAGTATGGAAAAATGACCTTTGGTCCAAAAATTCCACACAGATCCTCCTAAGTGTAACCAACCCAGACACATTTCCCAACTTTTACACCTAACTAATGGATCTACCACTTTGGTCGATTTAGCTTAGAAACCTGACCAGCGCATCTTTGGATTGTCGGAGGAGGCTGGAGCACCCAAAGAAAACTCATGCAGACGAGGGGAGAATGTGCAAACTCCATGCAGACAGTCGGCCGAGGCAGGAATCGAACATGGGTACTTAGAGCTGTGAGGCAGTCGTGCTAACGACGGAACCACCATGCTACCCCAAATAGCTAATCTCCAAATTCAACACCTATAATATCCGCCATTTTTGTCACCTCCAATATGGCTCCACCACTTAAAATAAATTTTCTTCCGCACCCCTATATGCTTCCCATTTCCTCATTCGGTCCATAAGGCCACCAGCCACTCCTGCACACCTGGAATCTTTGCTTGCGGTTGCAGTAAGTGCAAAACTTGCTGCCACTCATCCCCTCTTACCTCTGTCCAAGGCCCGAAAGCATCATTCCGTGTCCTGCCAAAATTTGTCTGCATTTCGTCTAGCATTATTTACAGCATAATTTGCTCTCAATGTAGTCTCACTGATATCAAACTGGGGGAATCAGTTCCGAAAGCATCAATTGTCCACAAGCTCCAATCAATCCCAACTATTGGTTGCTTGACAGTTCAACGGCTCCTTCCAATCTGGCAATGAAATTTTCATACTTTATCTCCTCCACCGTCAAAATAAGGCAACACGCAAACTGGAGAGAGAAAGGTTAATTTTCCACCTTGGGGGCGTTCAAATTCATGGACTCAACATGGATGTCACTAACTTCCAAATCTCCTCACCTCCAACCTCATCCCAGATGTGACCCTTGCTGTCCACTCTGCTCACTTGATTTGACTTACCCTGCCCATATCCCTTCCTTCTCTAATCTCGACCCTTCCCACTGACATCGATCAGGCATCCAGATACTGCCACCCAACCTCCCATTCCCACAATCACAACATGGTTGTTTTTCTCACGCCCTTTCCGCTTCCCACTCCTGATGAAAGGTCTGCCCGAAATGTCGACGTTCCTGCTCCTCTTATACTGCTTGATCTGTTATGTTTTTCCACGACTACATTGTATCGAATCCAATGTAACGTAGGAATTAATTTAGCGTATCTTGAAATGCTTTACGATGGATATATCCTCCAGTGCCATATGCGAGCTGGCCCATGATGCTGTTCGAAGCAAAGGAGGAAATAGCTGCAGCCTTGACACATATATTTGACCTCATGCTATGTTCCATAGGGTTGGAGAATGACTAATGTTTTTCCTTTGTACAAGAAGGCAAACAAAGATAATCTCGATAACTATTCTGCCGTTGATGATGTCAGTTCTGGAGATTTTGGAGCAGTGACTCTTTGACTGGATAAATTCAAACTTGGAAGCGAACTGACTTCTTAGTGACAGGAAGCATGGATTTCTGCTGAAACGCTCATCTCCCTGCAACTTGATTTTGCTTTTTTGAGGAGGAGAAAAGATGGTTGATGAGGGAAGGGCAATTGATGTTTTTCACGTGAACTTTTACAAAGCATTTCATAACGTACGAATGGGAGGCTGGAACGAAATGTTGATTCTCGTGGGATCCGGCCGTTTCTGGCTGGATGGTCATGGAAAACAGAGAAGTGTGATAGAATGGTAGTTTTCAGAACCGAGATAGGCAACTAGTGGTTTTCCAGTGGTATCAATGATGGGACCTTTTTTCTCTGTTCTTTTTAAATAATCTGAAGGAAAGTGCGGGTCGTCTGATTAGTAAGTTTGCAGCTGATACAGAAATTGCAGGTACTGCTGGGAATTATCAGATGATATACTGGGATACACCGGGATATAGACAGGTTGCAGATTCTGATGGAGAAAAGGCAGATGTAACTTAATCCAGAAAATGAAACTTGATTCATTTAATCATATCAAATTCAGGTATTAATTATAAAATAAATGATACAAGCGTTTGCAGCAGTGACAAGGAGAGGGATTTGGGTGTAAACCTCTCCAGCTTTCTGACAGTGTTACATCGCGCAGATCAGGAGGTCAAGAAGCTTACGTTCATAAGCTGAGGCAAGGAGTGTAGCTCAGGAGTCACACATTTTATCGTTGCAGGTGAAGGTGTCATGGTGCAGTCGCGGGGGTTTCAGACGTTAATGAGAAATGGGCCAGGATGTGCCAGAGTGAATGATGTTTGCAGTAGGTTGACAAGAGAGAGGAAAGGATGAGTCTGGTTGTTGCATCCCGCCGGAGGTAGGGGAAATTGTGTCTAATAATCCTGAAATAAATATCGGTCATTATTGATTGAGAGAGTGTCAGGTGCATTTCTTTGTTGATCAGTTAATGGACGACAGTTTTCACAATTAGTTCTGTTCAAAAATATGTGAGTTCTCTCCAGTACATGAGCACTGGATTCATTTGTTAACAGAAACGATAATTGATCTGCTAATTTTTTCACATCTTGTCTGGAAACTTTCTGTGCACAATTTCGCTCTTGTATCTCACACGTGAGCACAAGTGTATAAACTGCAATGAAGGCATATCAATGATGCTTGCTTAGTTTGAGACTTTCCAAGAGATTAGAAGCATTATAGAAATAGAAAACCTCGAAAAATAGTTCTAAAATACAGATTGTGATGCATTCAAAATTCTGACATTTGTTGAGGTTCAATGCATAAAAAACTCTTCAGTCAAGTAGCAATTCAGAGGAACACTGGCCCCGTGTGAGAGGCTTCATTGATTGTCCGAACAGAACGTTCACAACCAGGTTTGAATGTAACACAATGGGAATACTGCTTACAAGTGATACACCGGTAGTACCTTCATATCTGCAAAATCGGTCAATAATCGTGCAATTTCCTTTTGTTTTCATTTAGCCTCATTCTATTATTCTGCTGTTGTTGATTCTACACTTTATTTGAAACGAATATAAATCCAGAAGGAGATTTGGTAATTGAATACGATAAAGTAAATAAACATTTCAGTGCACACAGTGCAGCAGTCATCCAGACACTCGTACACATGTGTATATTGATTTCTCTCAACTTTTGCTGTCGCACGAAAAGAACGAAATGTCACATCTGTACTTAGAGACAACCATTGACAACTAGAACTAAAATTCTTAATGACATTGCAAATGTTTGTTTGATGTTTCCTGAGTCGCATTCTTGCATCTCAGTCTTTCAGATTTGATTCCTGAGTCCTCCCTCTCAGTACAGAGCCATGGTTTTTTATCTGTAACCTGATTTTCATTTGTAACCAGATATTGCCATGAGAGGGATACGGATACAGAACTTGTTACTGGGATTGCTTGGCTCGTTAATTCAGGAGGTAGGTCGATATCAGAGTTTGCAAAACCGCCTTCTGTACTGTATCATTCTATGCAGTTCATCATTTATTTTCTTTTACTCTTGAACAAGAGGTGGGTTTCTTTGGTGGAACAGTGGAATCGTGTCGAGCTTGTTTTCCTTTGACTGTAATCAAGCCATGTATCTGCATTCAGGAATATCGCTTTTCGGTGGATTGGACGAAAGTTTTCTCAGTAACAAATACCGAGCTGGACTAGCCCTGGAGGGTCAATGACAGCAAAGAAGAATGTAATTTACTCTGATTTTAATTTGCGCAGGTATACTCTGGGAGTGTTTTTTTAATTGTGTAAGGCGGGAAGTCCTTGCTCTATATTTTATTTGTGTTTCACTTTCAGTGAATATTTTTTGGTTGTTGTTTTAGAGAAGAAGTTGTTAACATGAACACCAAAACTTCCAGTTACCCATACCCAGGTTTTAAAATTCATCCGAAATTTTGACGGAGTAGATGGCGCATACTTATACTGGATTTAAATCAGTCAATTTAAAAATAAAACAAATATTCATGGAAGCCGGGAGGGGGAGTCATTGAAGTGGAAGAATGCGGTTCCATCAATATTTTTCGGAAGAGTGGCTCATCATGGGAGTGAAATCCTTCAATTCTATTTTCATTTTATCCCGACAGTCCACATAGACTTTCACGTAGGTATTGCCCCTACTGGGCTCTGCAGGACACTGGCTCCCCGGACTAATGGCGATATCGCAACAATGTGGGAAAGGTTGAAAGAATGCAACCAGAAGATTAGAATCGGCTCAATTCAGAAGACTGACTCCGAGCGGGCTGGCCACAGCGAGTGGAATGCAGAACAAAAGCAAATGAAAGGCGGACGATGAGGGAACAAACAACTTGTTCAGAAATGGTTCAGAGTCCACGTGAAAAGTTATGGATTTTCATTTTTTTTAGGATAAAGTACGATAGAATGCTTTACAAACAAACGGAGTTTAGTGAGTTGAGCATGAAGTAATTCAAATTCCACTTCCTTTCGATTCAAATATTGCTGATCTCATTGTCACCTCACCCCCAAAACTCCATCCATCTCAAAAACCTTTCCCTCTTTTGCTTGTATACAGGTGGCAAAATGGAATAAAATTGTTTTTTTCCAAAAACACGCTGGGCAAAATTAAGCTTTTATATTGTTAAACTGCGTACGAGAACGCAACTACATGAGTTAAAACCAATGTCAGTTTTCCAGCTGACACGCCAGTTACAGATGGATAATCTGGCTGTTTTGACAACTCCAATTTCCTGCCAGCCCCAATACCCTTTGACTCTGTGCCGAAAGGTCTGAACTCTCTTTTCTTAAAATGAAACAACTTTCAGAGCGAGAGAACTTTGCTGTGTTTGTGCTACACTTGTTTTAAGCACCGTATCACTTTTATAACTTAGCCCACTGTTTCAATTTTGCATGGCTATGTCTTATTTACTGCTGATAAACGACAGCCATCCTAGTTCTTGCTTGTCAGACTTTATTTGCAAAGTGAATTCAAGTATAGAAATGAAGGAGTAAAGTGAAAGTTGTATAATGTTTTCACACATGATTCCATTTTCGATGCCAATGTACCTTTGCACAAAATGGTTAAGATACAAAGTACGAAGAGAAACATGAGTTACAAAGCTAAGTATTACTCCATCAGAAAAGTAAAGAAATTTGCATCAGTTTACGCCGAAGTTTCTCAGAGATTAAACATAGCATAAATGAATAAGATGACTCATCCGCCCATCTTGCTCTGCTGTCTGCTTTACACAAACCACCACACACAGAGTCGTTGCGATTGAAATGCAGCCACGTCGATCACTCCCAGTGCCTCGGGTTACATATATAGTTTTTGGGATAGTTGATATAATTTCAAGTTTTATTTCTAATAGGTAGATAAATGGGAACCAGCTCTACATGTTTGTTAAGGGATCTCTGGCTGGAAGTCCGGTCCTTTAGGAATTTCTGCGCATGTCTTTGTTTCGACTGTCCCAGAATGAATATATTATCCCAGTCAAACTGATGTCCCTCTTCGTCTATGTCTGTGGATACCTGTGGTACTTGCTCATGTTTCTATGTTGGCTAGTTGCTGCTCATGTATCCTGCTGGCTAATGCTGTGTCAGTTTGACCAATCAAATTTTTGTTGCAGTCCTTACAGGGTATTTTTGTGAAAAACGTTTGTTTCTTCTGACTGTGAGTATGGATTCCTTTAAACCATCTGTAGTCGTTTCAGTGAGGTGATAGTTTTGTTGGTTACCATGATGCCGAGGAGCCAGAGTAATCTGGTCGTCATGTCAGAAAAGTCTTGCATGTATTTTAGGGTGGCTACAATCTCTGGACTTATTGGGTCTTCCTGGTTATGTCTGTTGTATCGGAGTCGATGGACTGCACGTATCCGTTACCCCTTATTGCTGAATAAGTTCCAAAGGTATTTACCCTCGATAAGTACTGCCGTGTCTTGTGGCTAGTTCGATTAAGTTGCTAATGCAGCTCCGTTTGTGGGTGTTGGGATGATTGCTGCGGAAGATTAATGTTTGGTCAATCTCTTTTATATTGCAGCACTAACCTATGCTATTAATGAAATGCAAGGGTTAACATATGAAAAAAAGTAGTATATTTTTCAGCAGCATCGTATACAGACTATTCCTATGACTAAAAATGCTACTTTTGTTTCTGGGACCGTGTTCCGTTTTCGGCGTACGGCAACAAATGTTCAGAAACCGATCAAAAGTGGAGGCGACAGTCAAATGGAGAAAGCAGTGTCAGGAAACATAGGGAAGAAGAAATATCACTCGACATCTATTTCAACACCTCCTTCAACTCCCCCAACGACAAGTCATTCCCCGACCTCCTCTGCAATCAAAATAAGTCCACATGCAATCTAGTGGAAGAACGCCTCATTTTCTGTCTCAGGAGCTTACAAAATTATGGCCTTATCATAGACTTCATCCCCTTCCAAATCTTCGCACCGCTCTTTTCATCTCAGATCAAGCTCTTCTCTGCCCCCAGCCACCTTGAGCTGACTTAACCTTTCCATCTTCCTTCCCAAATATCCGTTCCAACATTCCCACTGCCCAATCTTGATCACCTTCTTCGTGCATCCACCTACCGAAATCCCAGCTACATTTGTCCCAGCCCCAAACCCTCCATTTAGTTACTTTGATGTCCCATTGCCTCTCCCCACTCCTGATGAAGGATCTTCCCCTCAACGTCGAACCTCCAGGTCCAGTGATGCTGATTGACCTTCTGTGCTCATTCCTGCTCCACATTTTATAAACTTCAATATAATGAAATAGGTAATGTTGGGGATATGGATATGCATTACAACAGACAATCACTTAAGTGCAACATATGATTTGTCCTATGATATTCCTGGAAGTAAGGGAGGACATTGCCGGGGCTTTAAAAGATAATTTTGGCCGAAGGCGAGGTTACACAGTGCTGAATAATGGCCAAAAGTTTTCCTTTGTTTAAGAAGAGAAGCAGAGATAGTAAGGATAATTACAGGTGGCGAGCCTAATGCCAAAGTTGGAGAAGCTGTTGGAAATGACACTCGGGGAAAGGATATATTCACATTTGGAAACGAATTGACTTCTTAGTAATAGGAGGTAAAGGTCATGAAAAAGGTCATGTCTCAAAACTTGAGTTTGTTTATCTAAGAAGGAGACAAGGATGATTGGTAAGGTAAGGGCAGTGGATTTTTTTCTGCATGTACCTGTGTAAGGCATTTGGTAATATACCTCTGGTTGGCTGAAACGAAATGTAAATCTTTTTGATTCCGGGATGTGCTGGCTTGATGAATACAGTACTGGCTTGGTCAGAGAAGAGTGTCATGGACCGAGTCAGACACCCTCAAAATATTTCAAGGAAATAGTTCGGAGCCTACATTAACAATTGTTTTAAACATTTTCACCGTGGATGTTCGAGGAGTGATGCAGTTGGCCCAACCACTTAGATTTACACAAAGAATTACCGAAAGAAACATGAGCAAAAGAGATTAGATTTCAACAGTTTGGACCAAGGGAATGATATTATTCCAAATATTTATGACAAATCTGATAAATACCCCTTATGAAGAAAGAAAAAAAAGCAAAAGCAGGTTCGTACAGCAGAGATATCAAAGATATTCATCATGGACTACCTTCTTCCCATGTTGCCCTTTTTTAAATCCAGCAGCCTCAAACCTGACCGATTATTTTCTCTGAACAGCCAGACTGTTGCAACCCAAAACAAAACAAACCACACCAGAGAATATTTAAGCTGGGAGAACTTGCCTTTCCCCTTTCGATGTACAAGTGTTTTATTTTCAAACTGGACTTCTTCTTCAAGTCGGACAAAACTGACATTTCGAAACAGTTGCTTCATAATACACTTCCGCAAAAAAAAGGACACGAGCATCATCATCATCAGAAAACAAATGTTAGTGAAGGAATATTGCTTTTCAGAAAATATATCAGTAACAAGTGGGTTTCCACAGCTATCAGTGCTGGGACCTTTGTTGTTTCTGTCCTACTTAAATGGCCTGAAGGAACCCGCCGGTGGTGTGATTAGTAAGTTTGTTTTTGGCACCCAGATTGTCTGATTTGAAGATAGTGGTGAGTATTGTCAAAGCATACTACGGGAGACACGTACATTGCAGTTAGGCAGATAAATGGCAAATGGAGCTAAGTCTGGAAACCGCAATTTGAAGCATTTTGTAAGATCAAAGTTAGCTGTGAATGAAGAATAAATGGCAGAACACAATATACATTGACAGAGAGGAATTTGTTCATAAAAGTCTCCAGATAAGGTGGCCAAGGATGTTTCCATTAAGTTAGTCTTCATTGGCAGGGGCATCGAATTAGAAAGATGACAGGTTATGTTACAGCTCTATGAAACTTTAGTTGTACCACATTTGCAACACTGTTCACAGTTCTATTCGCCCCTCGACCAGAAAATCGTGGATGCTTCGGAGAGAGTAGAGAGACCGTTTATAACGTCTGTGTATTTTTCTTTATCTTTGCTACAGTCGTTCTCATGTGTCGCTGCACATCTGCTTCACAGTATCTCAATTTCTCACAATCACTCTTCGTTTCACACAATTCTCTCCCTTTCATTTCCTCTGTCACACTCAGCGCATTCACTAAACATCTATGAACTATGAACAGGAGTTGTCTTTCGGCTCCTGATGAATATTCTGACAAACAATTCGATCATGGCTCATGTTGCATCGGCCTCAACCTTCCTGTCCATTACCTTCAACTCGTTAAGAATTGAAAATCTTTCTGTCTCCTCCTTAAACTTCTTTAGTCCCCTGGGTTACCAAGTCCAAAGAGTGCATAGTCAGTTTTAAACAGAAAGTGGTTCTCTGATTTTCAGGTGCAGCATTCGCTGCCAGTATGGAGAACAGCTAGCTGATCAGATGGTCCAAAATAGAAAATTTGAAAGAGCGGCAGGAATTCAGGATAAGAGATTATATGGACTTCGAGAGATGAAGTGGATTTAATGTTTAATAATTGTGTTATTGGTGCAGCATTTTTAAAGCGTTGGCTTTAAATAGTAGTTAGTTAACACAAGGGGCTCAGAATATTAATAGTTTTTGTTTTGGTCAAAGAATAAAGAACATATAAAATTAAAACACAGCTACAGATCCCTCGGCAATCCAAGCTTGCACAGATCTAGAACTTTTATCTCGACCTGTCTCTCATTTCGTAAGTTTCTGAATCACTTTGCTTCCTGCCCATTCAAATAACTGTCATTATACATTTGAAATGGGTGCTATTGTGCCCGTCTCCAGCACTTCCACGGCCAAGTGTTCCAGGCACCCACCACCCTTTGTGTGAAGAAGTTTCCATGTATATCTCTCCTAAACGCCTGCCCTCTCACTTTGAATTCGTGACTCCTGGTAATTGATTGTCCACACTCTTAGAAAAAAGCTTCTTGCTGTCCTTGCTGTGGACACACCTCATGATTTCGGAGACCTCAATCAGCGCCCCCACCAATCTCGTTCTTTCTGATGAAAATACCCTTGATTTCCACAATCTCTTCATAGCTAATGTCCTCCATAGCCAGCAACATCCTGGTGAGCCACCTCTGCACCCTCTCTAAAACATTCACATCCTTTGCTAATGTGGCAACCAGAACTGCACGCAGTATTTCAAATGTTGTTGATCCAAAGTTATATTCAACTGTAACATGATTTGCCTACTCTTGCACTGAATGAACGAAATCATGCTGTATGCCACCATAACCATTCTATTGACCCGCTTTGCCACCTTCACAGAACAATACACTTGAAAACCGCGATTTTTCTCTGTACATCAATATTCCCCTGAATTTTCCGATTCACTGTGCAGTTCAGTCTTGAATTGGATCTTCCAAGATGCATCACCTTCACTTTCCAGGATTGAATGCTGTCTGCCATGTCTCTGCACAACTCTCTGCTCTATGTACATTCTGCGGTATTCTCTGACAGTCCCTTTCAATATCTGTTACTCCAACAAACTTAGTGGCATCTGCAAATTACTAATCAGACTACCGTTAGCTTCCTCCAAAACATTTATGTGTATCACTAACACCAGTGGTCCCAGCACCCATCCTTGCAGCGCACCATTAGTGACGGGTCTCCATTTTGAGAAACTCGGTTCACTACCACACTCTGTCTCCTGCTGTCCAGCCAGTTCTCTATCCATCTAATAATATACCCTGGCCCCATGCGACGTCACCACCTCCATCAGCCTACCATGTGGAAATTACCTCGTGCCTTGTGGAAGTCCATGTATATTACATCTACGGCCCTTCTTTCATCGATCAACTTTGTCATTTCCTCAAAGAATTGGAAAAAGTTGGTAAGGCATGACATTCCCCAAAAAAGCCATGTCACCTATGACTGGTAATCTCATTTTTCTTTTCCAAATGGGAATAGATCCAAGCTCTCAGTATCGTCTCCAGCAGCTTTCCTACTGTTGACATTAGGATCACATGTCTATAATTAGCTCTATTTTCCCTGCTATCCTTCTAACAGAGCAGACAAAATTAGAAATGTTCCACTCTTTCGGGATCATGTTCAAGGATGCTGAAATTTTCTCTGTTTTAAAGGCCCCAGCAATTTCCCCTCTCGCTTCCCTTAGTAACCTGGCATAGATCCTATCCGGATCTGGGGACGTGCACGATCTCCAAGCCACGCATTCATCCTGCCTATTCTTTCATTTCTACTCTGACTCGCGCATGGCATTAGTAGCAATCATGATATCACCACTTCTAAGCTTCTACTTTTAGCATGGCTCCTAATTCCCGAAATTCTGCTTGTCTGACGTCTTCCAGTTTGTTTTGACTGTATCACTGATGCCCATATGCACCACGATACCCTCCCCCTTGAACGGGTTCTGCACCTGTTTCGAGCCACCTGTGAGGTAACATACCATTTAGGAGTCTAGTTTTCGACTACAGAATGCTTATCCACAATCCATTCAATTGAATCCTCTGTGACTATAGTCTTTCTAATCTTTTGTCTGTCCTTCTGAACAGTAGAGTGTCACGGTGCCATGAATCTGATTGCTGCTGTCGGCCCCTGTTCAGCCCGCTCTCCCAACAGAATCTAAAAAGGGAGACTTGTTTTAGAGGGAGATAATTGCATGGGTCACCTGCACTACATTCCTGCACTTTCTTGCCTTTGGTCACTCATTCCCACTTTCCATTGCAGGTTATTTTCATGCTCTTGGATGAGAATGTTATTTATTTAACTTTTGTAAGGAGCTGGTGGAAGTGTTTCCTGGTTTGTAGGCCACTATAAGTCCTCGCCGCCTCAATGTTAATGTCTGTGTGCGTGTGTGTGCGTATGCATTAACTCATGTGTATATGTACATGCACAAACACGCGGAATTTTGTGAGCGCACATGCGGGCGTGCATGCGTGCGGACACACACACACACACACACACACACACACACACACACATACATTCACACACTAGCATACAGACATGAAGGGGTCATAGTGCCCACAAACCAGGAAACATCTTTGACCAGATTCCCACAGAATTTAAAGAGCCGACACCCACATCTAACAGCACGAATGTAATCGACAACGTTACCTGTATGGACTGTGAAATGCACAAGATCGGATAAATGTTAAAAAAAATGACCACACATATGCATAAACATCAGCTCGCCATTGTCATTCACCACCAGTACTCTCTCTCGTTTCCAACTAAACAGACAATGAAGGAAACAAATTCAAATGGCACAATGTAACATCCTACAGTCGAAAAAATTGAGCCACCCACCAGAATTCATTGAAGCTTGCACCCCAATGAGAACTGAATTAATAAATGTATTAACCATGACCCAATGTGCAAGTCAATCAGATACAGAACTGGAAGTGCCGGAAAACACAGACACATAAATACCATTCGAGACAAACGAGGAGCAATTCACTGGAGGCGCACTGACCACTTCACCCAATAACACGTCTGCATAAAACCACAGAGGCTCGGTGATGAATGTCTGACCGCACAGTAACACTCTCACACAAAGAGACACACACAGCGACACGTACTCTCACTTCATCTCGCACGTGTATACACACAGACATAAGATGCACACACACACTCACATGGACATACACATACAGAAACATACACATACACATGCACAGCTACACACGCAAAGTAGTGCACACTTGCACAAATAGATACACTCACAATCACAGTCACATCGTGCATATATAGACAAACATACAAAATACACACTTTCATACAAACACACACACATACTCTCTCAACAACTTGTGCACACGCAGCCCCTCCACAACACACACATATTAACATGCCTGAATCTATCATATGTCAGACACGTAAGGAGATATAATATACAGTATTACAATGTCGGTAGCGTAGGAGGACTGCTATTCTGGTACTCAGTATTATTCAGCCAGCGTATTGTGCACATTACTACATTACCCTGTGTAAACTAACTGAGACACGGACACTCAGCAGTGTTCAATGTGCATAGTATCTACTGTAATGCAATATCTACTCATTAATAAAATAGATATTTTGACACTTAAAAGTGAGTACGCTGTGTGTTGTGCGCAGTAATACAAATTTATAAAAACACACAACACCAGGTTGTAATCCAACAGATTCATTTGGGAGCACTAGTGTTCGGAGCTCCTTTGTCAGGTCGTTGTGGGTATAAGAGAGTAAGACACAGAATTTACAGCAAACGTATACAGTGTGATGTAATTGAAATTGCAAATTGAAAAAAAATCTGGAATTTTTTTGTACGTCTCTCAGATTTTAGAATGAATAAGTTGGTTTCAGTTCTTTCATATGTAAATCGCAGAACCTCTTTATATTACACTCCACTACACTTCACTGCACCCTATTGCACTGCACGCACACAGACACAGGCATCCATATGCGCACAGACACATACACATAGACGCACACTATGACAGACGCATACACAGACAGACGCACACTTAGAGACAGGCACTCAAATGCACACACACGTAGGCACGCAGACACTCCTACACACATACACCCCTACACATACATACCTGCAGACATACACTCACACAGATCCTGTCTGATACGCAGTTTCTCTATCATACACACACATTTACACTCCTACACTAACACGCACACATGCACTCCTTCCACAGACTTATACCATTTCATACTTACAGGCGCACACATAGTCAAGCTCTCTCTCACAGACACTCATGAAGCTCCCCACCAAACAGACACACCCAAATGGACACATATAGGATCGTGACGTGAATTTGTCTTTGAAAAATTACATTTTGTTTTGCTCAAAAACTGCATGAATCCAAGTGCGATTTTGTATTTTTTTTTAAGAAGAGAATCAGTCCGAACATTCTGGCGCTGATAGTCTCACAAAGGGCACCTCACATCTTAAATGAATTACCCAAGCCAAGATGATTCCAACTGTTAAAGTTCACTTGAGAATATAACTTTAAACCAGTTCCTCAATTTACGTATGAAAAAACTGAAACCAACACGTTCATTCCAAAAGATGACAAGCTTAACAAATAATCTTACGATATTATAAGCTCAACCACCTGATGAAGGAGCAGCGCTCTGAAAGCTATTGATCCCAAATAAACCTGTGGGACTAGTAACTGGTGTTTTATGATTTTTAACTTTGCACACCCCTGTCCAACACCGGCATCTCCAAAATATGGCAGAAATGCAATGTCTATTGTTTGGTTTGGCTACTTACCATTATACAGACTGCAATAAAGCAATACGAATAGTAAAACAAAGTTAAAAATCACACAACACCAGGTTATATTTCAACAGGTTTAATTGGAATCACACTCGCTTTTGGAGCGCCGCTCCTTCATCAGGCAGTTGTAGAGGACACAATTGTAAGGCACAGACTGTATAACAAAAGATTACAGTGTGATGTAACTGAAATTACCCTTTGAAAAATACATTGATTGTCTGTTGAGTCTTTCATTTGTTCGAATACCATGGTAGTTTCAATTCTTCCATGTGTGAATCACAAAGCCATTTTTTTTATAAAGTTGCATTCTCAGCTTAATTGTAACAATTCGTGTTAGCTAGACAATATGTCGAAGGTGTTCGCCACCAGTGTTTTCTGTCTGTGCCAAGATATTTAGATTGATTCTAATCAAAAAGGTCAGATAACAGAGTTTTACATGAGCTCATGCAGTTTAAGAGCAAAGTACAATGTAACACTGCAAGTGGAAATTCATCTCACAAACGTGTATGTGTGCATGTAGGTCTTTGTGTGTGTGTGTCTGTCTGTCTGGGTTGGTGTTTTATGAGTGTGAGAGAGAGTGCATTTGTGTGTGAATGTGTGGGTAACATGACTTCAGTCTGTGCGTGGATGCATGTGTGTGTGTGTGCGGTGGGGGTTGTGAGTGTCAGGAAGAGAGAGTGTATATGTGTGTGCGTGAGTTTAGATTGGTCTAAGTCTCGGAAAGAATGCATGTGCGATTGTGGGAGTATATGTGTAAGGGTGTGTGTGGGTGTCTGTGTATATGTGCCCGTATATATGCGTGTGTATAGGAATGCCTGTAATTATGCGTGTGTGTGTGTGAGTAAGCGCGTGTGTGTAGGAGTGCCTGTGTAGATCGTGCAATGGTGGTCACGTGTTGTGTGACGCGAACCCAAGGTCCCGAGGTTGAGGCATTCACTTTGTGTTTCGAACTTTGCTATCAGCCTCTGTTCGGCCACTAATAGCTAAGATCAACAAATAGGCTGACAGCTACGGCCCATACCAACAGGGAGGGCCTCAAGCGGGACCTTGGGTTCATGTCACACAACACGTGACCACCATTGCACGATATACACATAGGCACTCCTACACACACGCGCGTGCACACACCCACACACACGCACACACAATTACAGGCACTCCTACACACAAGGGCACACATACACAGACACTCACACACACCCTTACACATACAGTCCCACAATCGCACATACATTATTTCAGAGACTGAGACTTAATCTACACTCATGCACTCACATATGCACTCTCTCTTCCTGACACTCACAACTCCCACCCCACACTGCAGGTGACCGCCATTCCACTTTACACACATACAGACACTCCTACACACACGCGCACACACACACACGCACTCCTATACACAAAGACATACAGACGGACATACATATAGAGAGATACGCACACAGGCACTCACCGACACCCTCACAGACACACACACTCCAACACTCACGCATGCATCCTCTCAGGGACTTAGACCATCCTACACTCACGTACCCACATATACACTCACTTTCACAGACACTCACAACCTCGCACCCCGACATACACACAATCCCACACTCACACATATATCCCCTCATAGATTTACGACACTCCACACTCACTTACACACATATTCACTCTCTCTCACACACACGAACCCCAACCCACACAGAAGACACACACACACACACTCACAAAGACACACATACACACATATTCATACACGTTTGTGGGGTGTTGTCCCCTGATATCAGTATTGTGTAACCTGTGTTGTCTACAGTATAGCAATGTCGACAGCGTGAGATGACTGTCATTTCAACACACTGCACTTGCAGAGTCTGTATTGTCTATGGTAATGCAATGTCTACAATGTGGGAATCCAGATATTTGGGCAATCATCATTCAGCGACATGCGCATTGCCTATGGTGTCATAATGTCTGCAGTGTGTGGATTTAATATTTGGACATTCAACTGCGTGCAGACTGTTTTTAACACTTAATGAGATACTGGATCCTTTCCAGTCTTTTCAGTGGGACATTGCAGCCATTGTAGAGCCCACAAGACTGAATGGAGCATTGTGGCCAGTGAGATCAATCTAAGAGGCAAATATTTAACGGCCGGACCGAATGTCCAAAAAAAAAGAGATTGTTTCTCTCGCATCCCTGACAAAGAAGTGTCCTATCAATATATTGGCCTCTAGGTGTTGAACCTGGTTTTGTAAACTTGAGTAGAAATTGCTCTACAACTGATTCTCAACCAAATGTTTAGTCATAAGGAGCCAACAATAACAGGAAATGTACTGAGAGTTCTTGTGGTTTGAAGGAAGAATGATTTCTGATCTTCTGATCTTTGATCTGGGAGGTGTGAGTTCATATACCATCCCTCTACATGGAAACTAGGAAGCATAAAGCCAACTTTGAAATCATGTCTTTTTTATTCAGGTTACAAAATGGTTGTTGTTTTTTGATGCCATGAATGGCATGCGTGAAAGCAATAACAGACTGAGTATATACTTACACCCATTGCAAATGGGAAAGAAATTATGCATTTAGGTCTTTCAAAGAGGCTGGGAGATTATGTGTACACACCATTTCTCGTTTTCTGAAGGTTCGGCTACAACTTTCCATTCCAAATGCATATGTACTTCCAACGCTGCATGGCATGACTGCTTCTACTCCCTTCGCATTGCAGGTTGCAGTTAATCAACCTTGGAAGCAATTTACTTTTTTGTCCAACTCAGTCTTCACACAGTTTCAATTGGACTATTTCTACCGGTGCTGAAGCTTCCCAAATTCAAATATTTCAAGGAATCCATATTAAAGTTTCCCCCACCACCTTTACACTGCACCCCTTCCCCACTATGAACTGGCACCAAAACATAAGCCTTCACTAGACTAGCCGTTACACTGTTGGTAACATTAGAACTGCTTGTGTGCAAGCAGGTTGAATTCTTCCTCCGACCCCACCCCCCTCACCCCTACAAAACATTGACAGCAGACAATAGGCAATGCATGTGTGTCCACTACTGTGAGACGTCATAGGATTTTGGATGGTACTGCCAGTGATTTATTACAATTCGGCACCTTTCCCGATATATATAGTTCCCAGCAGCTCACTCTGCTTTCTATCTCCCACCCCACCCTCACTCTCCCGTTATGTTTACTTTTCCTTTCACTATTTCATAGCCTCTACTTGATTATTCTGTCTGAGAAACCCTTTGTTTTCTTTCTCTATCTCATTTTCCTCTTCTTAACTGTTTCTCACACTCTCCCATTTCTCTTGCCATTCATGATCCCTCGTGTTTAACTTTCTTATTTTAATTTATCTGCAAACATTATTTCAGCTTTCCACATATGTATTATTGCAAAGAATCGATGTTGGAGTTCATGCTGGAGAGCGATGCCAGAAATAAATTTGATGTATTTTGATTTATTTTGTGACATGCCCCAAATGACACCGAAACACTTTATGTTGCCTGCAGTATGGTTGATTATAACATACAAAGACACAGGGGTGATTAAACAGTGCGAGCAATATGAAGTTTCAGCTACAATAGTGTGCCGAGAGCAACGTTAATTAAGGTTTCAAGTTTGAGTTGTCCATTCGGAAATCTGACAACAGCGGGGAATAAAATGTTCTTGAACCTTTCAGAAAGTGCCTTTAAGCATTTGTACCTTCTGTATGACAGAAGAGAAAAAATGCACTCAGTTTTTCTTCTCAAGTTTAAGGAGTCAAGGATAAGAGGGCATCAGTTTAAGCTTAGAGGGGATAGTGTAAATGGGAACCTGAAGCATCTGTTTGACACAGCGGGTAGTGCACATATGGAATAAGCTGTCAGTGGAAGTACGCATTTGTACAAATGCATGGATAGGAAAGGTTTTGTCTTTGTGCTGTCGGACTCCCTGACTTTATATGACTCTGAAATGTTGGAAGAAATTATAACTGGAGGGTGGGGGTGGGGTTTTAATGATGTTGAATGCTTTACCGCGGCAAAAAAGAAGTGTAGGTGGAGTGAATGGATTGAAGGTTGGCTTGAGTGTTGATCTAGAGAGTGATCACAGCTTTCTGTAGTTTCTTCCAGTCTTCAGCTGAGCTGTTGCCGTATTAAAGTCCGATGCATCCAGGGAAAAGGCTTTGTCTGCTGCATCTGTGAAAGTGGTCACAGTTCAGTGTAAGTTGGATTCCATTGTCAACTGAATAGCTTCACCACTTCCAAAATCGTACACGATTTGTCATTTTCTTTTCAAATGACTTTATCTGGCATTGCATCTCTATTCATACCATGGCAGGTCCCACCTTCTCAAGCCGTCCCATTGCCTGAGATATGCTGACTATCAGATCAAACCACTACCATTCTTTTCCAGTGGTTACAGGATTCTAATGACTTGCTGTTGCTTTTCTCAGTGTTTACTTCTGAAGAAGAGTGAATGGCCATCCTGCCTGACACACTTCATCAAGCTGTTGGGAATCTATGCTCTTATTTTGTCCACAACCTCAGATATTTGTGCAAAGAAACAGCAGAGGAATAATGGCTAAATCGTCCTTCTAGAATGCCGTGATAATGTTTTAGGAACGTTATGTCTAAGTATCTTTCTTGAATATCTGAAGTAAACAAAAATTGCTTCTGCTGAGTGTCTATTGGGACGGAGTGAATATTTGATGTGATGGCAATCAAGTGGGCTGTTTATCTTGGATGGCCTTGACTTCTCGAGGGTTATTGTAAATGTACTTTTCCAGGGACTTGTAAAGCATCCCATCAGACTCCTGACGTTTGGCTTGTTGATGGTGGACAGGATACCGGGCGTCAGGAGGTGGGCTACTCACTGCAGGATTCCAAGATTCTTACCTGCCACAACACTGAATGTTTTGATTTTCTGGTCAAAGTTACCCCCCTGAACCGCCTACCCAGCAACCCATGTTGTCAGTATGGGACTCAATGATTGTTATGCCATTGAATGTCAAGGGACGATAGTTTGTTTCTTTCTTATTGCATGGTCAGCGTTTGATACTTTTTTGGCATAAATATGATTTTCCATTGCCCAAATAAGTGGATATCTTCCAGAATTTTTAGAGATTTTGACACAACAATTCTCTAGCTCTTCTGACCAGTTGTGCTTTTCCAGCAGCACGCAGTCAATAACTGGTTGTGGGTTTTGATGATAAAACTCTTCAGAGGATCACATTTCCCCAAACCATGACCATCAGATATCTGAAGGAAGAACACATCACCTTTCAACTGGAAACACTGTAACCACACGTGTTGAATGTGGATTCGCCAGTTTCCCCCACCCACTTATGCAAGTCCCAAGCCTCCAACTCAGCACCTCCATCTAGATCTGGCTACATTCGTTCCGAGCTATCCACTCCATCCTCCACTCCTACCAATCAACTTTTCCCTACCTTCATCTGCCTGTTGCATTCGCAGCTACCTTTCCCCCAGGCACACACCCCTGATATTTGTCTCTCAGCACCCTTGGCCAACACGCCTCATACGGCATCAAGGTCGTACATATGGAGATTATTTATTTATGTATCTATTTATTCATTTATTTATTTATTTATTTATTCTACCTTCAGCAAGACCGTCCATCATCTGTGAGATGTGCTTGGTGCTTAATATCCTCTTCATTTAAACCCTGTCGGTGGGAAATAGAGATTGAAATAAATACCCAGGCTGTGAGGTTATCAATGACGTTTAAGTTCAGTTTTGTTTTTCTTTCATTGGCGCAATCTGTGTCCCTGTTGTCCGGCGGGCATTATATGCCCAGCCCAAACTGTCTTTGACAATGTGGTGGTGATCTAAATTCTTGTACTACTGCAATCACATCTTCAGTTTTTTTGGTCCACCGCGTTCCATAGATGCCCAGGTTTGAAGCTGTTTACCTCGTTTGAAATACCTTTTAGCGACGTCGAGAGCACCACCGACTTGCCTTAAGTGCTGCACAGCAGCTGCTGAAATAAACGTGCACCGATTCTTAGAATGCAGTAAGAGATCATAAATGACCCCATCTGCTCAGTTTACAGAACTTTCACGAAGTGGAAAGATACAGAGAGAGAGAGAGAGGGGGAAAGAGAGAGAGAGAGACACACACAGAGAACAAGAGAGACAGAGAGGGAGAGTGAGATGGACAATGATAGTGCAGGATTGTAACATTAACAGTACGTCGACAGGAATTCCTTGCCTGCACAAAGACTGGTAAAGTGTGCTGTAAAATGATCTCAGCCTCTGTTTTTCCACCAACTTTCCCTGAGTTCCCTCGATGAACCTTTACAACTGTAGCCATATTTTAGGCAGTGTAGATTTGATTTTCCAAACGGCCTCTTCTGTGCTGCATTTTTGTTTCATTCTGTGATTCCATCTCGGCCTCTCATCTTTTCTTTTATTTACTTCTGTCCCGAACTTTCTCGTTATTCTCTCTGTCTTTTTCTGTCTTCACTCCTTTCTTTCTTTGTTCTTTTCCTTCCTATATGCCTCTATTTTTATCACTCAATCTGCGGCTCTGTCTTACTTGATTTCACCTCCTGTCTCTTGTCTCTCCCTCTCTGTTTTTCTTCTGTCTCTTTCTAACACTGTCTCTACATGAGTTCCACTGCACCGTTCTCTTGATAGAATTCCAATCATTTGCGTTATTCCCACTCTGTCCTCGTTCTTCCATCACCATCTGTGTTCTGCCTCATGCTATCTCTATTTGTTTCTCTCTCACGCAGCATGATTATTTTTCCACATTCTTAAACCGTGTTGATTCTGTGTTGGTATGTTGAATAAATTCTTCCAAATGGCTTAGTCTTCTCGCCGGTCACCATGCAGTTTTTCCATAGGTTGCAGGGAATGATCTGTCAAAGAACATGATGCAACAGCTCAGTGTCTATCTCAGGGACAATGCAAAAATCTGAATGGTTGCATATCCGATCATCAGATTCAATCCTAAATACTGTAAAATAACTTGTGATGATTTTGCCGATAACACATAAATATAAGCTTCACACAGTCAAACATTGTGTCCATCGTCGATGGGAAACTTCAGACGTTTTTTCAAGGGTTGTGATCGATTCTCAGTGAATCTTGTATTTTTAATTCTCCCCAGTTAACCCAGTCTTGTCTTCGAATTCGACGGTTTCCAGCCTCCATTTGAATTCTGCCATCCTCTATATATTTGGATGTCACAGTCTAAGCTGGAAGTGAACACAACGAAGACAGCGATAGTCTAAAAGAGGTTTACAAGTATAGGGTACATGTAATAAACGCAGTTTTGAGGATATTAGGACGAGGCACATTCCGCCTTGCACAGGAATAGAATGAGAGACTTTTAAAACATGATGTTGTTAATCAGAGGTGATCAAAATAGACTGTGTCTCGCTCGTAAATAAACAGAGTACCACGGTGTGTGGAGTCATACATAGATTTCAAGTGACTCGAAAAGCATCATACTTGAGATAGAAAAGTTATTTATCTCTCAAAACACGGAGATTTATTCTGTAATTGCTGCCTGGGTATAAGCCGGAGGCAGATTCCATTGAGGTTCTGAAAAGTGGCATTTAATGGAGGCTTGAGCAGAATGGATACACAAGGTTCTAGCGAAACCAAGGAGATTGCCATTCAGTCATGACGCACGTTCAAAGAGAAACTTCGAAAAGTTTGGATTGAGCGGCCTCCTGCTGCACCCAGAGTGTTTTGTGATTTCGTGGGACATACGCCAAACATACAGCAAGGCTATGGACTAAATGCACAAATGAAAGAGCAACTGCTCTTCACAGCATAGTGGTATTTGTCTGAGTGTGGCTTCAAGGATCGGTGGGGATAATGGAGATTATGGGATCCAATGGTTACAAATGCATTTGTCACAGAGCAATGCAGTAGTCACTCTGGAGGTCTGATCATTTCAGCACAGGATATCCACAGAATTGTGCCCTCGGCCCAGTTGCATTCATATCCTTCCTCAATGACCTTAAACGTCAGATGTCTGAAATGTCACACATGTTTAAGACAGGTGTAATCGAGCAAACTCAGTTGAGTAAGCAATTATCTTGCCCCTCGGATTCTGCCTGAGCTGCTGTGCAATTCCAACCGAATGCGCTTGACTGTAATCTCCAGCATCAGCAGTCCTTACTTTTGCCTCATCTCACAAATTGCAGACATATTCGCTTGACATCAATAATGTGAACACTGATGTGAGCCAATGTGCTGAATAAGTTAAAATAGACACAAGATGTGACAGTCTACGTTTTATGTCAAGGGCAGGCCCTGCCTGATAAAGCTGATTCAGGTATTTGATGATGCTGTCGATAAAGTTATGAGTGGCATGAACAGAGTGAATTGCACGACCATCTTCAAGTGGTTGAAATATCAGAAACCAGGTTTAAGATGAGAAGGACAACCTTTAACGTAGATATGAGAGGCAACATTATTTTTTATGCAAAGTATGGCAAGTGCCTGTAACACGCTGCGAGCTTGTGAGGAAGCGTTAAAACAGATACGACAGCAACTTTTCAATGTAATGTTGGGAAAAACATGAATACACAGAAAATAAAAGCTTTCTGACCATGTTCAGACGAATGGGATCAGTTCAGAAACACATTGTATGTCTGCACAGACACGATGAGCTCAACGAGCTGTTCTTTTGAAGTACTGCTCTATGTTTGAAATCATGATGGAGGAGCATGTCGATGAGACTGGGACAGCAAGAAGTTAAGTGGTCGATTCGAGTGTGAGATGGAGAGGGAGAGGAAGGAGAGCGAAGTGGAAATATGAAGAATGATTGAGTGAGAGTGAGAGGAGAGCTAGTAGACGTTTCTGAGTTTTTAGAGTTACCCGTTCAGATTCAAGTGCCATTCGTATGCATCACTTGTGTACTCTCTCTCGACCAATGATGCTCTCCCTGTAGTTTGCTACCAAATTTCGACATCAAACCTCCGGCTGTGTTCAAACCAGTGAGTCATAGAACTCTGTGTTAAATCCTTATTTTCTCGACTACATGCTCATCCAGGGAAGAACACAAAACGAAAAATTCAGCATGTCAACTTTTCAAAGCTGATCTAACCGACCTGCCACAGTCGGTTTCGGGAGTGTAGCATCGTCTTCTCTAAGAAGGGCAATGCTGATTTGAAAAGGAAACAAGCTGAATCTGTTGAAACGCTCTTCAACACTCGAGCACAAGGCAATATCCTGGCCAATCTCCAGAACCACTGCATCTTCTCCACTAAAACTTCATATCTCATACGATGAGCATTCCAGAACTGTAGTCTCGGTAGGTGTGGGACTCGGTCGGTTTATAATAAATGTCTGTATCCCACAGCTACCTAGACTATACCTCCTCCCACACTTCCCCCTGTAAAAACGCCATCCCATATTCCCAATTCCTTCGTCTCCACAGCATCTGCTCCCAGAAGGTCCAGATCCAATACCGAACAACACAGTTGGCCTCCTTCTTCAAAGCCGCAATTTCCCCACAGCATGATCGACGATGCTCTGCACCGCATCTCCTCCACTTCCTGTTCCTCCACACTTGAGCCCCGTCCCTCCAATCGCCACAAGGACAGAACCCCTCTGGTCCTCACTTACCATCCCACCATCCTCCACATACATCATATCATCCATTGCCATTCCCGCAACCTCCAAACGGACATGACCACGATGGATATAGAACATAGAACATAGTAAAATACAGCGCAGTACAGGCCCTTCGGCCCTTGATGTTGCGCCAATCCAAGCCCACCTAACCTACTCTAACCACTATCCTCCATATGCCTATCCAATGTCAGTTTAAATGCCCATAAAGTCGGAGAGTCCACCACTGTTACTGGCAGGGCATTCCATGAACTCACGACTCGCTGAGTAAAGAATCTACCCCAAACATCAGTCCTATACCTACCACCCCTTAATTTAAATCTATGCCCCCTCGTAATACCTGACTCCATATGTGGAAAATGGTTCTCATGGTCAACCCTATCTAAACCCATAATCATCTTGTACACCTCTATCAAGTCACCCCAAAACCTTCTTTTCTCCAATGAAAACAGCCCCAAGTGACTCAGACTTTGCTCATATGATCTTCCTACCATGCCAGGCAACATCCTGGTAAACCTTCTTTGCACTCGTTCCATTGCCTCTACATCCTTCCTCCAGCATGGCAACAAAAACTGCACACAATACTCCAGATGCGGCCACACCAGAGTCTTATACAACTGCAACATGACCTCAGGACTACGGAACTCAATTCCTCTACCAATAAAAGCAAGTACGCCATATGCCTTCTTCGCAGCACTATTTACCTAGGTGGCAACTTTCAGAGATCTGTGAATATGGACACCAAGATCGCTCTGCTCATCCACACTACCAAGTATCCGACCATTAGCCTAGTACTCCATTTTCTTGTTACTGACCAAAGTGAATCACTTCACACTTAGCTACATTGAACTCCCTCTTCTACCCCTATCAACGTTTCGAAAAGACCACTCCCTCTGTGACTCCTTTGTCAGGTCCACAGCCCCCACTAAGCCAACCTCACCTCCCGGCACCTTCCCCTACAACCGCAAGAAATGCAAAACTTGCGCCCACACTTCCCCCCCAGGCCCCAAAGGATCCGTCCATATCCGCCAGAAATTCACCTGCACCTCCACACAACATTTATTGCATCTGTTGCACCCGATGTGACCTCTTCTATATTGGGGAGACAGGCCGTCTCCTTGCAGAACGTTTCAGAGAACACCTCTGGGATACCCGGACCAACCAACCCAACCACTCCGTGGCTCAACACTTCAACTCTCCCTCCCACTGCACCACGGACGTGCAGGTCCTTGGAATCCTCCATCTCCAAACCATAGTAACACGACCGCTGGAGGAAGAGCGCCTCATTTTCCGCATAGGAAGCCTCCAAACACAAGGGATGAACTCAGATTTCTCCAGTTTCCTCATTTCCCCTCCCCCACCTTGTCTCAGTCCCAACCCTTGAACTCAGCACCACCTTCCTAACCTGCAATCTCCTTCCTGACCTCTCCGCCCCCACCCCCACTGCGGCCTATCTCCCTCACCTTAACCTCCTTCCACCTATCGCATTTCTAACGCCCCTCCCCCAAGTCCCTCCTCCCTACGATTTATTTTAGCCTGTTTGGCAAACTCTCCTCATTCCTGAAGAAGAACGCATGCCCGAAACATCGATTCTCCTGTTCCTTAGATGCTGCCTGACCTGCTGCGCTTTTCCAGTAACACATTTTCAGCTCTTGCCTTGTTGGGCCTACCCAAGTGCATGTACTCGTACTTATTTGGCAGAAACCCATTTGTCACTAATCAGCCCACCAATTCCATATTAGAGTATTTTAAACGGGAGAGAATAGTATCTTGAATTACGAATGGCCTTCTTCTGCTCTTCCATGATCCTATTCAGATAAGCATCCACCCTTAAAAAAAGCCTAGTTAATGTTCCTTCTAAAACAGGAATCAGCTCGGCCAGAACCAGAAAACCCAGGAGAATATACATTGCTCTTCGAATTTTCTCTTAGAACTCCTCAGAGTCGCCATTAGCAGACACGATGCACTTTTTAAGGAGTCCGTGCCAATCCGCACATAGTATTCATTCTCAGAGAAAAGGGATTGATTCCATCTCCTATTTGTTAAAGTGAACACGTGTTAAGCATTTCCTTCACTACCCTGTATGCCTGCGAAACCACTTTCAATTAACCATGTCACTGAATACTGGATATCTCTGTTCGGCAACATTCCCCAGACGTCCCATTAACAGTGTAAGTTCTTTCCTTGTTTGGCTTACCAAAATAAAATGCATTGAATTTCTCTACATTGAGCCCCATTGGCCACAACGAATACTGTGTTGTGATGCTGGTGGACATATGGTACCCTAATTATGGCAGTAGAAAGAACTGAAGCAGGATTCGACCGAGTCTGTGTTTTTTTTTTATCTTTTTATGGGTGTGTTTTCGTCTGTTCAATGTACACCTGCTTCACAATATACACTACACTGATTGAAGAAGTAATCTGAAGAGATTTTGAAGTTGAATATAAAAGTGTTTGACCACAGTACCCAACAAAAGAGAGTGAGCTGTTGGTCAATGTCCAAGGACAGCTCAGTCCCTGCAGCTCACTGAAGAGTGGCAGACAGGACGGAGACTATCAGGAAGTCTGTTCCTCTTCAGAGGTGAATGTTTAGCAAAAGTGTCCATCCACTCGGTTTTGCTGTCAATTTGACAGGACCAAGGCGGAGCGAGCCCCGACCATGCATGTAAATGTGTTGATGTCAGAACTCTCTTGTTGTTCATATGCGGACAGTTTTAATAGCAATTGCAGCCACGAAGATGCTGAGGAGATCAAAGCCGAGATTTAGGAACACACGGCCTCCCTCGTTGGTTTTCCAGTGCTGTTACAGTCCATCAGTGATGACAATAGAGTAGTGATTGAATCTCTGTGCTTTAAAGGTCGTGCCATATCCAATTAACAAACTACAAAATCGCTAATTGAAGCTGTGTCGGCCATTCTGTATCTAAGTCGGTAAAATGTGGGGCTGGAATAAAGCACAGCAGGTCAGGCAGATCTGAGGAGCAAAGGAGACCCCGTTATCAGGATGACCTTATGCAGGACCCTTCATTCAGTATCGAAGGTCTATCCTGACTCTTTATCAGATATTGGCTGCTATGTGTCTTACCACCATGCTTGTGTGATGATGCAAATACATTTCAAACCAAAGGTGTCACTCTCATGTTTGAAACTTTTCTGAAATTGTGATTATTCAGTTCAACATCTTCTTTAATGATTCACTCAAAGTATAAAACACCTGCACACCGCGCCCACAAAGGATCTCTCCTTAGTCACTTCTTATTTCACACCTTCCTGATGCCGCTCGGTGACATATAAAAGTTAATGATTTCCAATTCATCTACAGACTCATTCCACTTTAATCTCGTTCAGTTGGAAATTCCTAGGAGATACCTGAGGTCCTTTAATTGCCATCGTCCTGAACCATAATGCAGGATATAAGGAGAAAGGAAAATTGAATCCTGAATTTACTGCAAATGGACTGAATTATATGAAGGCAAATTGTTATTACAATTAAACAGATTTCGTGAGACCACAGTTGGAGTATTTTGTTCAGTTTTGTTTAAAGTTCTTGAGGAAAGATTTGGTGGCACTGGAAGCAGTTCAGCGGACGTTCATCAAGTTGCTTCCACACATGATAAAGCTGTAAAAAAGGAGTGCAAGTAACTTTAGCTTGAACTGGAACCTCATGATGGAGTTCAGGAGGGTGAGTGTTTATCTGATTGAGGCACGTTTAGGAGAAAGGCAATTGATAAGGTTGACTTTGAGCAAATTATTCTGTTTTTGTGGGATACTTTCGACCAAGAAAACTGGGATACATAGTAACAAGAGATATTTTGAAAGCTGAGATGAGAAATAATTGCTTCTCTCAGAGGATTGTGAGTCATATGTGCTCACTTCCCCAGAATGCAGTTGGTGGAATCTAGAATTAGAATGTACTCGATTTAGAATTAGAATTAGAATTGGAATATTTGTCAAGTGTGCTCAAGCACAGAGAGAGAGAAGCAAAGTTAAAAGTGTGTGTTGTCCACATTCCCGATGCAATCTTAGATGCAGAGGTGTCCAATGCCAACTCCTATGTATTATGTAGAACGGTAAGGAAATATAATTAAAAGTCAATATCAAACCCAACAGGACCAATCATAGGATTGCCCACAACATTCTTCAGGTCAGTCCATTATCGCTCTTAATTGTTGGATCCCCACTACCTGTATTAGCAGTACCTTCAATTTTCCCACCGCCAACAGCTGCCCTGCGGTTACGTATTCAAAGGCTTTAGTCCATGTTCTTGTTCCATCACGTAAACTGGAAAACACATTTCTTACCCTTTCGAGATCCTGGGTTTCCCAAGGAATGTAGAGCGGCTGTATTCCTGCCACCCCTATTTTTATAAACAATGGCAACATCTTACACAGGGGAACTTCTTTCCCTTCGTAAAATTGCGACATTTTCATTCCCCAACAGATACCAATTCCAACCTAACTTGTAGTTCCTCACATCACCCTGCCTGTTTCGCGGCCTCCTCTGCTCACCTCCCCAATAGGTCTCTCCCTGTCTCTGCACTACATTCCTGATATAACTTACATGTGCTTCAAAGTCATTTTGTTCTCTTAGCATGTGCAATGTCTGAGCTTCTATATCTTAAAGAGAGGAGTGTACCACAGAAAATAAAAAAAAACACTTGGAGTTTTGAATTAATCACTTTAATCTACACTATTCCTCCCCCTGCGTAGTTTTACTGTACAATCCTTAGCGTCGCCTCATAATTTAATTTGCCATCCTCTCTCTTGTTCTTTGGTTTGGAGAAACCCAGCAGCGGCTTTTTGATTCTTCATTCTCGATAAAACTCCCTTATTCGACGGCATATTATCCAAATTAACAGCAAAAACCAAGCCTTTCCTTTTTTCAGTCTAACTCAGGAGAGCTCCCAGTTGAATTGGGAAATGCCCTGCAGCTGCAGCCTATTTTCGGAGGAAATTGTTTTTTTTTCCACTCCGATCTGGGTTGCGATTTTTTTTATGGAAGAATCACTCAGTGTTATATAAAACATTCCCAGGAGACTCGGAAAATTCTTCAATAAATTAAAATTTCATCTTGCAAACCCAAATCTATGGGATCCAGCAAAATGTTTTCCTGGAACCCACACGCTCCTTGTTCTCCGGTAACTGATACAATTGTTCTTCCCGCCCTTATTGGAGAACGTTAGCCTAAACAATCATTCTGGCTTGCTTTATCTTTCCAAACTAATCATCGTTCGTCATACTGATTCCCTCCATCACACTTAACCTACCGCATTACAACACCATCATTTTCAGCTCATGTCCCAGTGATACAGATACCCTATCACAACGCATTACCATTATTGGTTATTTGTACACTGTATAGTGATCCCGTGCTTGCATTACAACATTAAGTTAATTGCATGACTGCCAGAGTATCTTCCATACGTCTTGCTGAAAAAAAATCCAATCTAAACTGTTCCTTTGTGGCTGCGTTTGGCCCATATACCTCTAAAGAATTACTATTCGGGTATACATCCAAATGGGGTTGAAATGTAAATGCATCTGCATTTAACAGTTCCTCTGCCAGGTCATTCAATATGGGGACTACCATCCGTGGACCTACACCTCTTGTTTAAACCTTTCATCCCTCAACTTAAAAGTATGGTGAATTTTGAGCAGCGTTGAATGACTGAATAGCCGACTTTTGCTTCCATTTTCGAGTCTTCTGTCAGAACTCGTTCTCTTTTTTCCTTGATATTGTGCAACTGGAAAGATGGGAAGCATTGTTAACAGTATAACAAAATGTACTGCATGTGAACTGACAGCTTAGCGGTCTTCTGCACAGCTTCGATCTCAGGTAAGACCAATCATATCAAGGGACGAGTTCAACCTTATCACCGCGCGATCATTTGCACTACTTCCTTCTGCTTTCATTGTATTATTCAAAAATTTTGGATGTCTGATGTATTCACCTCTAACTCTGCCTTTGCTAAAGCCAGGCAAAATTATTCCATTCTCACTATAATTCACACACTTCTCAGCATTGATAAACCAAAACTGCACTGTGACACAGCTGACTTATTCGAACACAAAGCAAGTCAGATTTGTCTGTTCTTGGGGTTTACGCAGAATTACCTGGTCCCAATTAGGAAACAACTGCAGTTTCGGACAAAGACGCTTGATTTGCAAGTCCTAGTTGGTTGCACTGTTTGTATTACTCACAACGTACTCATTATTGGCAGAGTTCTAAAAGGTCCTTTTGTTTGAATTCTGTATTATTAGAAGGTGGAAGGTTCAATTATGAAAAGACACTGGTACATGATGTTGGTGGTGGGTGGCATCGTGGTGCTTTTTTGTGATGTGCGAGGTAGGTTTTTCACGCAAAGGATTCTGAGTGCCTGGAACACGCTGACGAAGGAATCCAACACAATTGAAACACTTGGGCAAATTCACGAATAGGAAAGAAATAGAGGAATACGTATCACTTAAGTGTGGGAACTTTTAGTATGGCAAGGCAAAGTTTATCAGCAAATATTTGCAAACAGTAGGGCTTGTTCATGTGCTGTATTGTTCTTTGTCTTATCTTCAGTAGTGAAGATACAGCAGCAGGGCGCTCGGTCCAACGTTTCTGCACTGGCTCTTCGAAAGCATAACGTGTTTGAATTACAGTCTCCCTGCAGTTCTCCAGCACAGTATCTATCCATTCTTCGCAAATCTTCTTCCAATATCTCTTCTGAACTCAATGGAGCGTACCTTCGCTATACTCAGGACTAATGCATTCCTATACAAAATTCAGTGGTTTGCAAGATAGATTGTTTTCTCCATGCATTTGTGTTGTTTTGCAACTACCTTTTATTCTGTGCCTGACCCCATTTTCCCGGTTCTCTGTTCATTTGCAAACGGGAAGATATTTCTGCGGCACTCCTTGGACCACGTTCTTCATGAAGTTGGCACTCCCCTGTCAAATCCAACAACCATCATCACTTCACCTCTACACCCCGCCCTTTACCCGTCGTTTGTACATAGAAAAAAGTCTTGTATTCTCCAATGCACAGAACTGAGGCTTTTCTTTTTAATCATGAAAACATTCGCAAAGCTCTTCAGCACTCTCTGTCACTGTAAAATGTTCATGTGCAGCCCGGAGTTTGATGTCCAGAACTATGGGCTAAACTCCAGCTGAGAATTGAAGCTGCAGTGAAGACAATCAACAATGAAAAATACTGGGGGTGGGTGTGCGGGAACTGAATTGGATTATAAATACTGAATTTATCCTCAGTTCATCACATCCCATTACCAGACATTTGTCCACCCGTGACCATAATACACACTTATTTGGTTTGCAGGTGCCGGTTTAAACTGGGATCGACAAGGTTAAAAAATATGCAGATCAGGTTCTGGTCCATCAAACGCATACTCCTACAGATTCACACATTCACGGCCTAACCTCTCTCGCGCTCATTTCATACTCTCACACCTGCACACACAGACATACACATGCACACTCTCACAGGCCTACAACCATTACTCACACACACATAAGCACGCTCTTTCATAGACAATCACACGCCACTCACACACTCCAATATACCTGCGCCCACTGGCTACCCCCTGAACTCACATAAATAGATTTGTGGGGTGAATTTGCGTTTGCAGCATTAAATTATATTTTGCTCAAGAACTGCAGAAATCCATGTAAGATTTTTAAAGTAAGTTTTAAAACAATAATAATGTCGGTCTACCCTAACGTTGGAACACGCACAGAATTTTACTTCTCACCCACAAAGTATTATCTGAGCTGAGATGGAAACCTATTGTTCAAAACTATCTTGAGAATTTAACTTTAAAACAAGTTCTGGGATTTAGATATGAAGGAACCGGATCAAGGAAGACCATTCTTAAAAAAAAACGAAAAAATTAACCGAAACTTGTTTAATGTTATATTCCGTAGCACTGAAATCCTGTTGCTAAAAGTTCTGCATCCTATCATTCTGATCCACAAACACCTGATGAAGAGGCAACACTTCGAAAGCTTGTGCCTCCAAATAAACGTTCTGAACTATAATCTGACGTTGTCTGATTCTTTACTTTGTTCATCACAGTCCAACATGAACACTTAGAAATGATGAGTGCGTGATGGTTCTGTTCCTGTGTAATCTATTCAGAAAAATAAAACATTTATTATTGCACGATATTTCCGAACTAATCTGATGTTCATGGGTTATTCAATTATTGCTCCCACAGGTAGATGATGAGCTATTGGATCATATTCCATCACAGATCATTAATTTCAACTCAGCGAAAGGTTTTAACACATGATGGCGATTGTTTAGAAAATGAATAACTTCACAGGCAATTATTTAACAAGTCAATGTTAAATATGTCTTGTTTTACCGTCTGTGCATCGGAATTAAGCAGAGCATGAGAGCCACGAAACGAGGTGGCATGAGGCAATATGGACAAGGAGAGGGGGAGACAAAGATTGATTGATAACGATGCGAAAGTGCAGAATGAAGTAGAGAATAGAAAACGACACAAAGACGAGTATGGTCTGACTGGTAGGTGGAGAAGGTGAAAGGCAGCGATTGGGAAAACAGAAATAAAAGGACAAAGTACAGTAAGGCAGAAGTGCACATACACTGTTGAAATAGAGACAGAAAGGAAGAGAGAAAGAGGGTTATGATGAAAGGAAGTCAGACGGAGACAGAGACTACATTGAGAGCAAGACTGAGATAGAAATAAATGGAATAAACGATGAAAGGACGATATGCAATCATGGAATCAAAGAATCATCCCGTTTAGAAGAAGCCTTTTGGTGCATCGATTCTGTACTGCTGAACTGCCAAACTAGGGAGTGAGTTGGAAGAATTGAACGGGAGATATGCAGAAAGAGCTTTGAGAAAGAAATGATGACAAAGATACATGCGAACAGCATTTTCTATTTCACTTGCCGGCTCCAGAACGTACCAGGGTACTGCAGATGAATCGATTCGCCGTTTCTTTTTTGTCAATATTACAAGGTCGCCTGACCATTGTGCATTTCTCTCTCTCGTTCTCTTTCTGTCAATCTTTCTCGCTTTCTCCTTCTGTCTTATAATTTCTTCATGATAGGACTTGAAATAAAACAGTTTGGACACGTTCCTGGTGTCCTGTCAATTTTGGAGCACTTTATTCCAATTGCTGCTGAGTGACAGCCTTGGGCTACTTAATGATGTTCCTGACATCGATATACTTAATTGAAAACGAAGCGAAGAGCTGTATACATGGGCCTCAATGAGAGGCTTTGAGTCAAGCGTAACACAGGATGAGATTGGCATTAATTCACAAAACCTACTCTTTACTACATTATTTCAGCTGCTTTGTCTGGGAAATGAATGTTGGCTCAGACAGAGACTCCCAGCTAACATCAATGAATTAATAAAAGCCGAAAATTAAATTCAACTTCAAAGATTCACCTGATGGCAGTGACACGTTCTACAATCTGTAACTCGCATCAAGTGTATTTCAATGGACAATGTTGGAAAGGATTTCAGACATATTGAAAAATAAGAGGATCTCCTTAATTCAGAAATGCATTTAAGCTGTACGACATGCGGAACACAGATAAGTTAAAAATGTGCAATAGCACGAGGTCTGCGATCCATATCCATCAGATCAGAACCACAGTCTATGCACACCTGTTAGTGGGCTTTGTAACAAAAATGGAAAGTGACTGAGAATCCTCATAGTAACATTGATTGCAGTTCTTTTAGATTTACTCTTCAGTTAAAATTCATCATACCACTGACAATATAATGTACTGGTGTCGATGTTCGACTGGGGTGGACAAACGATAAAAGCTTACTACACGAGATTATAGTCAAATAGGTTTAGGTGGAAGTTCAAGATTTCAGAGCGCAGCCTCAGAAAAAGCACACAATCTGTCCGCAGTTAATTAATATGACATGTCAGAAATTCCAACTTTGGAAACAGAAACAGTCTCAGTAGAGTTTACAATACAGCTGGGCTCCAATATGCCACCTTTAATTCATTGTCTGAGCACAGATGTCACCTTTATATTTTTATAAACGCTTAAGCTATCTCGGGAATATGACTTGAACAAAGTTCTAGGATTTACATGTCACTGAATTGGAAACTTAACAGCAATCTCAGTTTTTTTTCATTACATAGCAGCAGTTGTATAACACTATGATATTTTGCTAGAAGTATAGAGAGTAGCCCCACTAGCTACCTGCTGAAAGAGCAGTGCTCTAAAAGCTTGTACATCCAAATAAATCTGTTGACAGATGAGCTAGTACTGTGTGATTCTTTACCAATAACTTAAAATAAGTTCATTTTCGTTCATGTTATTTAGCTTGGAACACAGGTCGGACCCAGCTTCCCCTACTGTGAGACAGCGTTGGTCGACGGGACCTCACAGGGATGAATCATTCAAATTCAACGTTTAGTAGCTCCCTTAAATTCACCCTCCACTTTCTTGACCTTTGTCAGCTTGGTGAGTGAGGATATAATACACTTGGGAAAATCCCGAGACGAACACGCTCCGCTGAACCTCACACATCTATGTTCACTTTTATTTGCCTCTGGTTGGTATGCGCTGCCAGTGGGAGGGGTTATCCCCAGGGACGGTGATGGAGGTGATCAGGACTTTGGCGTAAGGAATGATTCCCAGAGGATGTCTTTATGCGACCTACAAGACATCACCTTGGCCCGGTATTTTTTTGGGATATCCCGTCCCACCCAGGCTACAGTGAGATTAAATGATCCAAGTTCACAATGAGAGATGGTCAAGAGGTGGTGATCAATGCAGTGAGTTTTATTCCCATCTTTCAGAAAGGAGAGGGTGAGTGGATCGTGATATTGATAAACGGAGCAGAGCCTGAATTTGAGAAATCAAAAGTGAGCCTCCTTCAGGATTTTAGTCATTTTTTTTAATCGGAGGTGTTCTCGTTATGAAGCTCTTTTTTAACTCGCAGCACTTGAAAATCCAGAAACATCTGAAAGGAACTGTCTTCTCACCTTTATTGCATCGGTTCCGCCTGCAGCTCCCTGCTTGACATTCTGTGAAACAGAAAGGAAGATATAGTCGATGCCATCGTTCAGGACCCTCGAGCATCCAGGCTGATACCGACAATGGCACCATTTCAAATATTCACTCGGTGAAATATCTAACTAAAGGTTTATTGATTGTAGTTGATTCCAGTGTTGTCGGGTTAAGCAAAGTGCGGTAAAAACAATTACTGCAGATGCTGGAAACCAGAGACTAGATTAGAGTGGTGCTGGAAAAAACACAGCCGTTCAGGCAGCATCCGAGGAGCAGTAGAATTGCCATTTCGGGCAAAAGCCCGAAGTGACTTGTCTCTCCACCCTTCAGGCTCTCTGTCTGTATTCCTGATGAAGGGCTATTACCTGAAACGTCGATTTTACATTCCTCGGATGCTGTCTGAACAGCTGTGCTAAAAGTGCGTACGTATGTACAGAGCCTGACAGTAGTTTGGTCTTCGAGCTCGTCTTCGTCAAGTGGTGAGAGGGGGCAACTGTGTACAGTGCTCCAAGAGTAACCTCTCGAATGTGTCATAGAGATGTATAGCATGGAAACAGATACTTCGGTCTAATTCGTCCATGCCAACCAGATGTTCCATACCAATCTTGTCCCAACTGCTGGCATCCGGACCATATCCTTCCAAACCCATCCTATTCAGAAACCAATCCAGAAAACGTTCAAATGTTGCAATTGTGCTAGCCTCCACCATTTCATCTTGCAACTCTTTACACGCACGCATCACCCACTGCATGAAAACGTTCCCACTTAGTTCTCTATTATATCTTTCCCCTAACATCTAAACCCTATGCCCCCCCCCACCCCCCGCCATGGAAAAGACCTTGTCTATTTACCCTATAAAGACCCATCATGATTTTCTAAAGTCCCATGACGTCACGCCTCAGCCTGCGATACGCAAGGGGAAAAAAACAGCCTGCAACTATTCAACCTCTCCTTCGAGCCCAAAACCTGCAACCCTGGCAACGTCCTTGTAAATTTTGTTTTGAATGCTTTCAAAGTTCACGACATCCCACCGGTAGGAAAGAGAACAGGATTACACGCAATATTCCAAAACTACCCGATATCCTGTACAGTGCAACATGACCTTACAATCCCTATTATCAATACTCTGACCAACAAAAGAAAGCATACCCAACGCCTTCTTTACTAAAGTATCTACCTTTCACGCTACTTTCAAGAACCTATAAACCTGCATTTAAAGGTATATTCTTTCAGCAACAATCCCGAGGACCTTATCATTAAGTGTATAAGTCGTGCTAACATTTGTGTTCTCAAAATGGAGCACATTCTAATTATATAATTTAAACAACATCTGCCACTCCTCAGCCAAAAGACTCATTTGTTCAAGATTCCGTTATAATTCGAGGATATCGTCTTCGCTGTCCACCACACTGCCAATTTTGGTGTCATCTGCAAACATACTAACTATAATTCTTAAGCTCACATCCAAATCATTTATATAAATGACGGAAAATAGATGGCCCAACATCGATTATTGTGGCACTCCAATTGTCACAGGTCTCCACTTTGAAAAACAGCCCTCCATCATCTCATTCTGTCATCTCTCTTTGAGACAGTTCTGTATCCAATGGCTATTTCTCCATGTATTCTATGAGATCGAAGTTTGCTAATCTTACTTCCATGGGTAACCTTGTCGAATGCCCTACTGAAGTCCATATCTTTCATGCCTACCGATCTGCACTCATCAATCCTCTTTGTCATTTCTACAAAGAACTCGATCAAGTTTGTCCGACGGTAATTGTGCAAACTGCTGCAAGTGAGATGCCACCCAATCAGCAATATACTGCTTCGAGGAGCTGAGTGGACTGCTCCTCTTTACTGAAACGAATTGGCACATTGCTCACTGAGATACATTCTCATCCATAAGATCATAACAAATAGGAGCAGGAGTAGGCCACTCGGTCCCTTCAGGCTGTTCGTTCATTCCAAGAAGTCACGGGTGATCCGACACACCTCATATCCAATTACCTTCCCTTGCCACAAAGGCAGGCATTCTGTGACTGATCAAAAATCTATCCCTCTCAGCATTAATTGTTAATTTGGAAACTTGCTGGAAAACTCTCCATCGTAACTAATTCGAAATTTGTGAGAGAAAATTTCCGCCCATATCGCAGTCTTAAATTGGTGCACCTTCATTCTGAGGCAATGCTATCTGAACTTTGTCTATCTTTTGAGTGGTTACGTCCCCTCTGCATTTACCCTCAAGACCCCTCTAAACATAATTCCTTATGTTACAGTGAAATTATCTCCCATTGCTGTATATTTAAGTGAATAGAAGTCCACCCTGTGAAATATTTCTGCGTGAGACAATACCTCCATGGCAAAGATTATCTCAGTGAACATTCTCTGAACTGTCTCTGTACAAATGATAATCTTAAAACGAAAAATAAAACATTCTGAGTAATGGCGCTTACTCACTGCAGAATGGCAGAATCTGCATTCGCCTTAGCGAAACAAAGACAAAGAGTCAGACGTCCCTTGTTCTCCACGTGCTACTGGCGTATTCACAATGCAACGATTTAGGATTGAATGCTTTTTGATATGAAATTCAACTGAGTGAAGTTGCAAAGTATTTAAGATTGAATTTCGTAACACCACGCACTGGAAGACCCCAATGGCCTCATCATGCACCTGGTGATGATTTTGCAAGTACTTTTCAGACACATATACTGACCGAATATAAACCTTGGAATCATTCTTTCATCAGCAGTGATTGAATCGACAAACACGAGAACGATGAGAAGCCAAAGCACTGCTTTCACCATTCTGATGAGAAAGTCCTGAGAGTCCTGCTGGAATGATTGAAAAACCGAGGCTGTGCATCAAAAAAGAGAGGCCGTTCTGTAGTTAATGATCACAGATGAACTTTGAGGATTGAACACACTTTGTGCTCATTCTAAAGACAGTTCACTCACTGAAACCAAATCAAAGACTAACTTTTTCTGCCAAAACAGTTATATATTCGTGCAAAGGAACACTCAACTGTATTATGTGAAAAGTGTGAAGGTTTGAGTAAAATCACTGCATTGTCGAACTAAGTATTTTTCTGTAGTTATGGAAAGTATTTGACGATGTCCTTTCCTGCTGACTGTGAGAAAATCACTCACGTTGCCAAAACTTGGGACCCAATTCCCAGCAGCTTGAGAAAGTTTCAGACAGGATGGCAACAGTTTCTGCTTCACAGGTAAACATTGAAGTAAATATTAACACCTCGGAAGGAACGTTTAACGTTTCGTGTTGGTTTAATCTGAGGGCCACCATATTTCAGGCGTCTGGAAAGCTTCAGAAGTTCCTAGACGCACAGCATTAATAACGTGGAGCAAGGAAATGAATGTTCTGTTGCCAAAAATGCAGACGACATAACAATAGGTTAAAACCATGATCCTACTAATGAGCAGAGCTGCTTTTATGTGCCAAATTGATGACACTTCTTCAAGTCTAATTGTCTTTACCACGGTTCATACTGGAATTGAAACTTCATTTCACACTTATTAACTTTTGCAGATTCATCACAGAATGCATTTTAACCAAACGAACGATGGCTTGGTGTGCCAATTTCTGTGCCTGTATCGTAAGAAAACAATATGAATATTGTTCGCTGTCATGGGAAATTAGCCATCACATAAAATACCACTCCCACTGCGCAAATAATCTCCGCAAGCCACTTCTGTTAGGCAGAAGATAAAAAAGCCTAAAACAGACAAAATAAACAGAGTCTTCCTCGCAGTTACGAAACTTCTAAGAGGGTCTCTCAAAGTTCAAGTCTACACTTTCATTTTAGCCCTAATTTTGTATTCCTCACTCTGTTCAATCGCCCTCTGATCCTGGTGTGCGTTTTTAGCGGCTGTATTTTGCCAGAGCAGCGAGGAGAGAAGGTGAAGTGAAGCGAGGAGTGCGGGACGGGTACGTTTTCTCGCTTACAAAAAACGACTTATCACGGGAGTCGGGTCTCCATTTTGCCAGAGTGGCGAAGTGAGATGGTGAGGTGAAGCGAGGGCTACCGGGAACTTAAGGATTTAATTTATATTTGGGCAGAGGCTAAAACCGACACACCTCACTTGTAGTATCTCCCTCCCGACCCCCCCCCCCCCCCACTCCTCTAAATGGAAGAAACAGATTCTGTAATGTAAGGCTTTTATTTCTTTCTCATCTTATATCATACATTTAAGTGTATTGTTTGGTTTTAGTTTATTTGTATGAAGCTAAGCATACAATGGCATTGGAGCTCCGACTAGGGGCAAGAGCCTCTTGCCTGATGTGGGAGTTTCGGAGCGTGTCGAAACGTTCCTGATTCTTACACTTGAAAGACGTGTGTCCAAGTGCAGCACTTGTTTCTTCGCATGACGGCTCTGGAGCTGCGGATGGACTCTCTGTGGAGCAACTGCGATGGTGAGGAGGTAGGGATAGAAAGCTCAGTGAACTGTCACACCGCAGGTTAGAATTGCTGAGGGAGACAGTGAATGGGTGACCAAAAACAGAGGGGGATAGTAATAAGGAAGAATCAATTTAAACCAGAGCTGTGAGGGGGTGGAGGTGCTGAGGTGGGGAGGGGGGGAGTAGAGGGGGGAGTGCAATAGACAAGTCTCAAAAGGTTGTGAATCTGGGGGATTCACTTCCATGAATTTTTGCTTCACTATAAGCCACTGGTGAAGTTCCAGAAGACTGGAGGTTGGCTATTATTGTTCTATTATTTAAGAAACGTAGCAATGTCAAGCCACGGAACCACAACTCATTGAGCCTCACATCAATGGTACACAAGTTGTTGAGAGGATATAGAGTGACAGGATCAACCAAAGTATCGACAGTCAAGTGTATATTCGGGATCGTCAGCATGGATCTGTGCTCGGGAAGTCAGATGTGACAGATATTTCAGAGTTTTCCGAAGAGGTAACCAAGAGGATAGATAAAGTTTGGACAGTGGATGCTACCTACTCGCTCATTCGTAAGACCTTTGACAAATTTCCATACGGCAGGCCAGTCCTGAAAGTTAGGTTACATGGGATCTAGTGAGAGATAGGTAATGGGATTCGGCGTTGGCTCGATGGTAGGAAGTAAAAGATGATGCTTAAAGATTGTTTCACGGACTGGATTCCTATGGTCAGTGGGTATACCACAAGAGTCGGTTCTGTGACCTGTGTTATTCTGACTTACGTTAGTGATGAGGATGTAAAAGTACAAGGCAATATTAGTAAGATTGTGGACGATTAGGAAATGAAGGTATCATTTATAGCGAGGAAAGTTATCAAAAATGGCAATGATTGTTGCCAGATGGGGAAGTGAGCCAGGGATTGGCAAACACAATTTAATGCACAGCAATGCGAAATGTCGCATTTCTATTAGATTAGATTACATACAGTGTGGAAACAGGCCCTTCAGCACTACAAGTCCACACCGATCCTCCGATGAACAACCAACCCAGACCCGTTCCCCTATGTTTAACCCTTCACCTAACACTACGGGAAATTTAGCATGACGAATTCACCTAACCTGCACATCTTTAGATTGTGGGAGGCAACCGGAGCACCCCGAGTAAACCCACGCCGACACGGGAAAAATGTGCACACTTCACCCAGACAGTCATCCGAGACGGGAAATGAGCCCAGGTCTCTAGCACTGTGAGGCAACAGTGCTAAACACTGTGCCACCGTGCCACACACTTTGAAAGTCAAACCAAGGTACGATGTGTACAATGTGTAATTTCCTGAGGACTGTTGTGGACAAGGGACCTATGAGTACCAGTAAATAGATCATTGAAAGCAGCGTCACAAGGAGACAGGGTTCTGAAGACGGCATTCAGCACGCTGGTCTTCACCAGTGAGGGCTTTGAGTATAGTATTTGGGACGTCATGTTAGAGCTGTACAAGGCATTCGTAAAGCCTCACTTAGTGTATTATGCACAATTTTGGTTACTCACTTATATGAACGGCACAGTTAAACTGTAAAGTGGGAACAGAATATTTATGAGGATATTTCCAGGAATGATCGGCCTGAGTAGTTGAGAAAGTTTGTCCAAGATAGGACTTATTCCTTGGAAAGTAGGAATATGAGGGGCGAACTCATTGCGATGGTTACAATTATGAAAGGCATGAGGATGAATGCAGATAGTCTTTTTTTCCAGGGGTGGGGAATTTAAAACTGAAGTGCATAGGTGTGTGGTTAATGACGAAATATTAAGGAAGGACCAGCGAGGTAATATTTTTTCGTAAAGTGTCGAACGTTTATGGAATGGGCCACCAGTGAAAGTGATTGAGGCAGCTGCAATAGCATTATTACAAAAATGGACAAGTAGAAGGATGGGAATGGTTCCGGCGAACATCGATCAAATGCGGGCAAATGGAACTAGCTGTCTGGTTATCACAGTCAGCATGAACCACTTTGAGCCAAAGGGCCTATTTCCACACTGAATTGCTCTCTAACGTTTTATCTCAACATGTGGGAAATGCCACGATTCTGAGCAAATTTAATGAAGAGATCCGTGGTTTTAATTAATAATGTTTGAAAGTGAGCTGGGTTGAGATCCGCCATCACTGATTTAAATTAAGCGGAGCTGGAATGCCTGAATTTCTTCCGAGTACTTGGACGTCTACTATTCTTGTGTTAAGTTACTGTGGAACTGAAACCGAAAATCTACATTCGCTCCGTGGAAATTTGGACGGAAAGCAGGATGGATTAGCTTTCCAAACTTAGGTAAAAAGGAATTTTGTGGGAGGGACTGATTGATGTTTTAGACTAAGCGATGTATTCATAGCATCCAGAGTAATCTGTCCCGAATACGTATCCTGAACATATAAAGCTGCCATTCGTAAAAGTAGAAAAGCGTATCAATGGAAAAGCACAGCAAGTCAGGACATATCTGAGAAGCAGGAGAGACAGCGTTTCAGCCTTTAGCCCGACATGTGTATTGTCGTGTTGGGAAGGGACTGAGAGATAAATATGAGAGTAGGCATAGGGTTGGGCGGAAGGTGGAAGGGGCAGTGTTAGTGGGATTGGGGTGAGGTCTTATCATGATAGGTTGGTAGTGAGGATGGAGCGTAGAGAGTGGAAGGAAGTTGGACAGGTGGGAAAGGGTAAGAGGGTGGTGCCGAGTTGGAGTTTTGGATCTGGGTTCTGTCAAAGGAGTCATTTGGAAGCTATTGAATCCGACATAGGCCATTTAGGACAAAGATGAGGAGTGATGAGTGTGTGGAATGTTCTGCCCCAGAAGGCAGCGGAGGCCAGTCTCTGGGTTCGTTTAAGAAGGCGTTGGGTAGAGTTTTCAAGGATTGTGGCATCATGTGTAATGGAGATAAGGCAGGAACAGGATATTGATTGAGGACGATCAGACATGATGTTAATGAATGGTGGTGCAGGCTTGAAGGGCAGAATGGCCTCCTCCTGCACCTATTGTCTATCGTCTATTTTCTGCACTGAATTCCTCACAATCACACTGACTCCCTCACAGTCCGACTGCTTCCTTCACAGACACACTGAATCCTCGGAAAAGCACTGACAATCTCACAGGCAAACAGACATTATTACAGATGCATTGACTCTCTCACCATCACGCTGGAACTCATCGCCGACACACTGACTCCCTCGCAGACAAACTGACTCTGTCAATGTCACTTCCTCACTATCTCACTCACTCTCACACAGTCTCTCTCGCTCCCTCACAATTTCACTCTTTCCTCTCTTTCATAATGTCTTTTTCGCTGACACCCTGATTCCGTCGCTCCCACTCCCATTCGCTCGCAGTGTCGCCGCTTCCACACTGTCACACGCACTCCTCCACTGTTGCCATCCACCCCCACTGTCAAACTGTCTCCTTCAATGTTGCACTCACTCACAGCCTCACTCACTCCATTTCTCACTTATTCCAACATTCCATGCCGACTCCCACACAGCCTTACTCACTCCGTCAATCTGTTTTTCCTATGGCAGACTCACTCGCTCAATTTCACAGTCTCTCCTCCACTGTTGCTCTCACCCCCACTGTCAAACTGGCTCCTTCAATGTTGCACTCACTCACAGCCTTACTCACTCACACAGTCTCACTGATTCCAACATTCCATGCTGAATCCCACACAGTCTTACTCACTCCATCACTCTGCCTCCACTCCTGTCAGACTCACTCTCTCAATTTCACAGTAACTCCGTCATTCTCACTCATACTCTCACAGTATCACTCACTCCTTCAGTCTCAGTCACTTCCTCCATTTAGCACTGAATATCGCACTCTCCAGCTCAGTTCATTACAGTCATACTCTATCCCTCAATGTCTCACTCACATCCACAGTTACAGCCGCTCGGTCACAGACACATTCCATCCCTGACTGTGACGTTCAGTCCCTAACTTGGACCGAAAAATCCAGGCATTTGTTTATTGGCAACTTTGCTTCCTTTTAAATGCAGAACATTTGAAACAAATGTGGCTTTTGTTAAAATTCTGTTTTCTGCAAAAAACAAAGCAGAGACGAGGTAACTTCTGAGACAGATCATGAACAAGGTTCCACACCTATGATTCAGTGGATGATCTGAAATGTCAAGTTTTATACATGTATGTCGTTCTGTCTCCTTTAATATTGAGAAGTAAGAAGGATCTAAAGAAACGTCTCATTCTCTCAGAGCAGTATATCAAACGTATTCAGGAATTTTTATCTTCGTCAATCGAAACTTGCACATTATTTCTAACAGAGTTCTACACATCCTGCTTCTCCATCTCAGAGTGATATCTTTACAAGGCTGGAATGTCTGAATGAAAGCACCGTTTGTCGCATTTGCCTGTCACGTTTGCTGTCAGATTTACATAACTAAACTGAAGGTTTCTCTGTTCCTTCACCCAGTCCTTTACCCAGTTTAAATATTCAATATTGAGGTTATTTTGTCCCTTCTCATTCTAAAATCCAGAACCGGTTCACATCTCGCTGAGATTTATCTGTAGGAGGCTGAGAGACGTACAAAAAGTAAGGTGCGTTTCAATCTGCAAACCAGCACGAGTAATTAGAAGATGTCAGTCAACTATTTAATGTTTGGTCACTGCAGCCATTTTATGATAGTGCAACACTGACATCAAAAGAACATAGAAGATAGGAGCAGGAGGAGGTCATACGGCCTTTCCAACTGTCACCGTTATTCATCACGTCAGTGGCTGATCTTCAAGCTCAATAGCCTGATCCTCCATTTCTCCCCATAACCTTTCAGCCCATTTGCACTAAGTGCTACATCTAACCGCCTCTTGAAATCATACACTGTTCTGGCATCTTGTGAAAATGAATTCCAGAGGACCACCATTCTTACAGTGACGAAATGTCTCCTCATCTCGGTCTTAAATGGTCCACCCAGTATCCTCAGGCAATAACCCCTGGAACTGGACATATGCATCATTAGGAACAGCCTCCATGCATCTGCCCTGTCGAGTCATGTTAGAACTTTATAAGACTTTATGATATCCTCCCTGACTCACTGAACAACAGTGAAAGTAATCCTAACCTGAGCAATCTCTTCACGTACATCATTCCAACGTGCCTTGAATCAACCCCATATACCTAGTCTCACTCATCTTAAAACAGGGAAAGGCAACAAAGAATGTGGACTTGGGAGTTCTTGCCCAAGTCAGTTCAATGTTGATAAACGAGAATGGTAGATGGACAGCAAATAATCAATGGCAAGGCAGAATAATGACACAAGCACATTTTTGCATTATTGAATGTTTGGATAGAATTGAAGTTCTGAGGCAATAATACAAAGCACTGGGATAGATATAAAAGTTTCTTGATGTTTCTGAATGTAAAGCTAGGATCATCGTCGAAATATCTAACAATGCTCTGCAACATATCAAGGCTAAAATGAAGGAACAACGCCTTGACCTTCTGTACATGTGTGGATATCAGATGAGGATGGCAGTATTTCTCACCGAAGGGCAGCATTGAATCATGTTCTTTTCTTTTACCAACTATCTGGGAATGATGATCTCTGTGGAGTTATTTCACCCATACCCTATTCTGTTCTACGAGCAATGCCTGGTCACTCTATCCCCTCTCATCCTCTGGGAATGGACCTTTGGCCTACCACATAATTACACCGGTATCAATGGCCTCCTAATCCACCCCATCTCACTTCCCATAGCAACAGCCAGTTGTCCCACACACAATGTCCCATAGCAACGGTCCATAACCCTACCCCTCTGTTCCCGCAGCAGCATAATAGTCACATACAAAATCTGCTCCCTCAGAATTGACCATTGTAGCGTCTGTATTCTGTTCCTTATCAATGATCAATGGATCCACTTCCTTACTTTCCCCAAGGAAAGGTCAGTAGTCCAACCCGGCGCGGTTCTCAGGCTATATACCTGCAGACCCTTCCGATCCTGCTTAACGAGCAACAGACTGTGGCCTATTCGCAAGCTATTCCCAAGCAGAGGCCTGCAGCACCACGGCCTGTACAGTCGGCTCTGATTCCACACACACTTCCTCCTTCTAAAAGGATTATAGCTATGCACCCACACTATTCCAAAGCAAAGCCTTCGAAACCACCTGACCCACCTTTCTCATTGCATTAGTGCGTGACCCCGGAACTACAATATTCCCCTGGACAACTGGAGGCTTAAATGACTACTGTTTCGCCTAACAATGGTTTCCAGCCAAACATGCTCTCTGTTTCCTGAGCAAAGGCTTGCTGCAATGTTTCCACGCTGTTTCCCCCAGGAAAAGACTGCATTCTCAAACTCACTCTGATCCCCTAACAACGGACTATGGACCGACCCACAACCTGTTCTTGAACCACCAGTCAGTGATTCTGCATCTAATCTCCTCTCTTAGCAAAGACTGCTGGATCCATCACCTTTCTATTCCTCTTGTGGTAATATAGCCATTTCAATTACCGAACAACTAATTGTTGCACCGCTACTTTGATCACACATGAACAACCAACGTCATTAGCTCCCTCTTGTATCCTTTGCAATGTTTATGCTCTCACAACCGAGCAATGGCCTGAGAATCTGTACCTAATCTGTTCTCTGAAGAAAGGCCTGTGAACCATTCCTCATTCTATTCACCCAGCAATCTTCTGTCCACCTTTCCCCAACCCTTTCTCTGAACAATGTTCTTTGTGCACATAACCACTCCGCCCCCCAGCAAAGGACAGTGGTCGAACACCAATTATTTTCCCCAGGCAACGGAATGTGGTCCCATCCCACACTCTTCCAAAGACAACATCCGTCAGCCCCACCACCACGCTGTTTCTCTGACAAGTGTTCATGATCCTACACCTGCTTTTCTTTCCCTAATAACTGGCTGCTGGACCAACACTGCACTGTTGCATTAACAACAGGCTTTGTCCTCTTACACATAACTTTCCCTCGGAACAGTCCATTGTTAAAAGCATTCCCGTGAACACCTATGAAAGCCAAGTTGTTCCACATATTTACTTTTCCCATAACAATCGCATCCCTAATTTGAGCATGTCCCTGCTTTATTCCCCGAGCAACCGCCTCTGAAAATATCTTCACTCTAACTCAGTAGAAACTGCCTGTGAACTCATAACCATTCTGTTTTCACAGCAACAAACAGTTGTTGCACACAATGTGTTCCATTCACACGAATATTGTCCGACCCTCACCCTTTGCCCTAGTAACAGCCATTGTTCTCACACAGAGCCCACGAGCAATTGTATTTTGCCGAAACCCCACACTCTATATGCACATCCCGTTTTCTTCCCCAAACAGATTGCAAAGGTAAACGCATCCTGTTTCTCCAGCAACAGAAGCTAAGAGGGAGTTCGAGGTGGACAGGATTTGAAAGAGAGAGAATGGAGGAGGTACAGGGAAAGCAAAGCGAAGAGACAGTGAAGGAGAATGGGGAGGGAGATAGAGTGAAAAGCAATTACAAAATAGGAAGTGCAGTGAGTACAAATGAGAGTAATTGTGAGAATGGGCGGAAGATATGAATGGAGAGGATCAGAGAGAAAGTTGAACTCTGCTGAGGTCAGGTCGGGGTGTTCAACACAGAGGTGAAAGCAAGGACATAATGACTTAAACAGAACTCTTGTATCCCATCCGGTTCCATGCCCTTCTCGGATGACAAGTCCATGGGCGAGAATCTCCAGCTCAGCTTCTTCAAAGCAAAGACAACCTCTACTGCTTGACACTTGTTAATGAACGTTTTAATCAGTTACGAATTGAAGTTATTTATACAGTCAGGTGAGAGCAGCTCCTTGTCTGGCTGGCTCCTGAGTTGAGAGAAACGCTGAGATATGCCCCTGTAATCCCCTGTCGGAGGATAAGGATGGACAAGCCAGTATTGTCCTCAGTCTATTACCATATTGACAAGCTGCTTAACTGCTGAAACATTGAATTGAAATATGAAAATCCTGAATTGATTGATTAATGAGTGAATTGGATTGATTTATGAACTTGAATAAAGGGATACTTCAGCACATTCTTAAAATGCTCTCTGAACTTTTTCTGGGTCACAGCATATATCGCTGTGTTTGTGCAGCAACTGAGGAGCTGCAGCATGAACCCTAATTCCTGCACAAATGGATAGATAAACACAGACCTATACCCGAAATACCACATCCGGTTCCATATAGAATACACCATCAGCATTGACCATAACAAGATGAAATTGCCCGAGATCACAAATAGCAAAATTATGGATCTTTGTCGATTTCGCATTTCTGTGTCACACTGACCGTCCCCATTTGTGTGAGCACGGAGTCTCTTGCGGGCTCTGCTGGTCACTACAATGTGTCTGACGGTGAAAATATTGAGTAGTACAATCAGTAGAAATGGAAGAGCCGGGTTTAGGACGTGATGGAGGAACTCGATTGCAGTCCAGACACGAGAGGATTGAACACTGCTTGTTATGTGACAAAACCAGGGGATGTTATCCAGATTATACAGCCCTGAAAGCATGAAATACCAGAAAATGTTCTTTAAACAGCTCAGCACAGTCACTGTTCCAAGAACCACAGCCGCCGTTTTCTCACTGCAATATTTACTTTTTAGGTTCTGACAACAAATGGCTACAAACCGATCAAAGGTGAAAGTGACTGTGAACCAGACAGAACAGTCAGTTGCTGCATAAAGCAGGACGGCGTGGATATTACACACGTGGATGTACCACAGGAAAGTAAACTCTTCCCAATAAACAATGGGAATGTGTCTCAATATCAGATCGAGGATAATGACCAGTAGATCCGCTACTGCCATGGCCCCCAGGTAACGACTGACACAGGGAGACAATCCACAATCTTTATGAAGCAGGATGAAGATTGTCAATCTGGTAACTGTAAGGAGGTAAACAAAGAAATCATGCATCAACCTGGAGGTAAAGTTGTCAGTTTTATTGCGAACAGAGTCCGATTTCAAATGGCTCACTGTATTTAGAGATCTATTGAAATTATTGAAGCTGTAAGAACACAACACAATGTCTGAATTACTTTAGAGATGTGACGTATATACAAAAATCCCTCCTTTCCCAAACACAGAGACGAACATTCATAAGAACATATAGTTTCTAAGACACTGTCACACACTCGATCACTTGCAAGTAAACAAAGGTTATTTCTTTACATTTCCTGACAGGAAATGTGTAAATCGTTCGGAACGGTTCTGAACTATTCAACCAGATCCTTACAGACAAGCAGAGGTTGGAAATTCTTGTCTTTCGGTCTAAGTTGTGGTCACCAATCTGTCCAGAAGAAATGTAACAACAGACAAAAAAGTTCACACCTTCAACTGCTTGAATGTACTTCGAAACAATGTATCCTTCTCCCTGCAATGTGATGTCTTTCTTGAGAATCATGTCTTTTGGTCAATTTACTGACTTTTGGTCAATGACTAATACCATTAGTTAAAGAACGCTCCATGGATTGTTCCTCTCTTTTTTCAGTGTAACTGTTCTTTTCTTTCTTTGGGATTTCTCCCCAATTATAGATTACTTTTAACCCCTTGGTTCTGGAAAAAAAACTGACATTTTCCTCCGATGATCAGTTCTCAAGTCAGGGCACCAGACAGCGTGGCTACTTCATTGAGCGTCTAAAGTATGCCCACAAAAGTGAACCGGAGCTTCCAGTTGTCTGACATTTGCACACACGCACCTATTCCTGGTCCATCATCATTCTCAGGCATAGTCCAGTGCTTTAGCGAAGCTCACATCATTTGGAAAAGAAACACCTCATATTCTGCTAAGAGACATTGCAACACTCTGGACTCAATACCAAGTTCAAGTTCAAGTTCACAAATAAGACTAATTAAAAGACAGGTGTCAGAGTGGTCCACGAGACTCCGGGCGAAGCTGAATGCGAGAGAGCAGACAGCAATCTAAAAAGGTGTGTGAAATAAAATCTTACCTCGTGCATTTGTGTTCATTCCATATGCGTAGCACACTCGTTGCAAAACAATTGCGCCTCAGTTTCCATTTTGCTCTTTCCACTCTAACCTTAAACCTATGCCGCTCACCCTCGGTTCCCAATGCTATGAAAAATTCAGTCTATCCATGCCCCTCATGACCTTATACACTTCTATGAGAACCTCACACAGCCTCCAACAAACTATGGAAAAATGCTCGAGTTTATCCAAACTCTCTCTACAAATGAGAGAGTTGAGTCCTGGCAACATTATTGCAAATTTCTTCTGCACTCTTTCCAGTTTAATAACATCCGTTCGATAGGAAGGTGGCCCAATCTGAACACTTATACTCCGAGTTCGGCCTCATTAATGTCTTTTGTTTTAGCTCTAACATAATTGTGTAACTTCTGTAATCAGTGCCCTGATCGATGAAGACCAGTGTACCAAAGGCCGTTCTCACTGCCGATCTGTGACTCCACTTTAAGAGAACTGTGAACCTGAACTCCATGGTCCCACTATTCTGGTACACTCCTTCAGGTCCGAACATTGACTATAAAATTCCTATCTTTATTTGAGGTGCCAAAACACAACACCTCACACTTATCTACATGAAACTCCATCTTGCATTACTCGGCGTACTTCCCCAGCTGATCAAGATCCTGCTATTATTTCTGATAACCTTCCGAACATTCTATGGTATCATCTACTGGAGTTTCATCAGCTGCTTACGAATCATGCCTTGCACATCCTCATTCAAATCATTGATTTCAATAAGAAACTTGAATGTGGGACATGAGAATGCGGTAGGAATAGGTACCAAATGGCAATCAGAAACTCGAAATAAATCAGTCTTGATCAGTTTGACAGAACATACCATGTCGAGTCACAGAGTACGTACTGCTGGGTATTCAGCTATTTGGAATCCGTATCAATCATTTCACATAAATGCACTGTAATTATGTTAGGCGATGACGTTAAGATAAGCAGACAGTTATATCATTCAGAGAAGGTGCAGAGTGTCCAAATGAATAGTTGGAGGTAAACACAATGGGTAAAAGTTTGGAAGATAGAATATAACATGACACATCCCAATTCGTTTTAGTTTCAGGGCGAATGTGAGGCAGTATGTGAGTGGAAGGGAGAGAGATGGCAGCATTCGTGATACAGTGTCAACTGGAAGATTCACTCTTAACAGTTCAGACTTCGGAAGTTTTGTTAAATCTGATGGACTGCTCCGTCATGTTCTCAGTTGTCCCTTTTATCTCAGTGGCATGTGATGAGCGGGGGTGGGGGGTGTTTCCAGCCCTGTATGAAAGAGATGACGTCAATCTGAAAGGCCATTTTTTTCCTTGCACATGAAGACATGAAGCTGTTGGAAATGATCGACTGCTTCTAAATGAAGTGGCTCTGGCGGTTTTTAGGACTGTGTGTATTCATCAATACGATGTGCCATGCATAGGCACATTGCAGCATTAGGTTCTGTTAGATTACATTAGAATAGTTTAGGTTCTCTACAGCGTAGAAACAGGTCCTTCATCCCAAAAAAATCCACACCGACACTCCCCCCACCCCCCCGCCCCCAAAAGTAACCCAGATAGACCCATTTCCCTCTGACTGATGCACCTAACACTATGGACAAATTAGCATGGCCAACTGATCTGACCTGCACATCTTTGGACTGTGGGAGCAAACCTGCGCACCCTGAGGAAACCCATGCAGACATGGGGAGCATGTGCAAACTTCACACAGATAGTCGCCCAAGACTGGAATCGAATCTGGGGTCCTGGTGCTGTGAGACAGCATTGATGACCACTGAGAGATCCTTCAGTCCCTTTACTTCTCCGCGATGACATGTGGACCACGAGGGTCATCCATATGATCGTGAGTACCGCTATACTGTGAAAACAAGCATACACTGGGTAGCTCCCTATTGAGAGAGACAACGCATTGTCTTCCCCTAATCCGCAATATATATCCTGTAAGAGCGAATGGTGACATTGATGTAAGCAATGTGCGAGATGATTGATATATTACCCATACCTGCCAGGCAATTTCCGGATATTCGAAGCTGAATGAAACTGTGACTCTAGCACCATCCTCCCCCTGATGTGAAGCTGCAAGTCGCGTTGCAAGAGGTGACACCGCTCTGTGAACAGCTCCTTGATAAATTAGGGTTTCCTCACACACTGCTCCTGGGTTAAGCGTAGATTGGGAAGGTGTTCTTAAAAATCCTGGGATGGATACATCAGGTTACGTCCCTATCTCACCCACACTCCAAAACACACGCACGCACGCACACACACTTGCATACATTTGTGGTTATTGCATTTCCAGATTTCAGTAGGGCGTTCAACAGGATTCGTCATGGTAGACTGTTAAGTAAAATAAGATTGCATGGAATATAGCGATAAGAAGCTACTTGGATACAAAATTGGATTGAAGGTATGAGTCAGAGAGTGTGGTGATGGCATATATTTTGCAATGGATGCCATTGATTTATATGAATGAGTCTGAAAGGAATATAGGAAGCCGATCGTTCGTGAGTTTGCAAACAACACCATAATTGATGCTTTAATGGGCTTAGATGAACGGTATCTCCGAGTCCGATGAAGCCTTCAGTAAATGGTCGTTGGGCCAACGAGTACCAGATTCAGATTAACTTTGATAAATGTAAATTCCTGTATTTTAGTCGGACAAATAAAGGCTGGATTTATGTACAGAATCAAGAGAGTTTTGCCGAACCAAGAGACCTCGGAGTACAAGTTCAGAAACCAGATTAGATTAGACTCTCAAATCCTTGAAATCAGTTGCATAGGCAGACAGGATAGTGAAGAAGGTGTTCTTTACGATTGCCCTTTTTTGGTCACTGCACTGAGTCTTGGAGCAGGGAAATCATATCGTGGCCATGCAAGGCATTGGTTAGACCACTTTTGGATTACAGCATTTATTTCTGATCTCCCTACTATTGGAAAAATGCCGTGAAATATTAAATGGTGCCAAAAAGTTTCACAAGCATGTTCCCAGTGTTCGAGAACTTGTGCTATACAGACCGGCTGAATATGTTGGGCTGCTTTCCTTGGATAATCGGAGGCGAAGTAATAATCTGAAATAAGCTGAGACAATCATGCGGGGCATGGATACACCTGATTGTCAATCTTCTTTTTCAAGAGTGGGCGAGCACAAAACTAGAAGGCATAGGTTTAAGGTGAGAAGGGAAAGATGCGAAAAGAGTGTAAGATCAAATGTTTCCGGCAGAGGATGGTGTGTGTACAACATGAGCTGCCAGAGGAATTGCAGGAAACTGGTACAAGTACAATATTCAAAAGACATCTCGATGAGTAGATGAATATTAAGTGTTTCGACTGATATGGTCCACATGCTGGCAAATGGGACTAGATTGATGCGTAATGTCGAGTCGATGAGTTATACCAAAGTAGCTGTTTCGCTGCTGCACATCACTATGGCTTTATGACACTGCGTGTTCAGTGTTTCCACTCCCTGCAGACTCGACTCCATTTGTTGCTCATGTTACAGACCTTGATGGTGAACTACATTACACATGCTCCATCAAGAGTTGGAGCACGAAATCCTCAGGTCTCCCTGAATGTCTGAGGCATGTCACAGAACAACATCCAGAAAACCATCTCCAGCAACTCCACTAAATGTTCAATAACAGGAGTCAGTCAAATCCCCTCAGCTGCAAGTTAGATGTTTTGTTGTGTCCGGTAATTCACGATAAGCTTGAACGCATGATCAGCTCAGAGCGGCACACATTGGCACTGAGTGCACAGACACAGACAAAGTTTCAAAGACGTGAGTCAAACCTGATGAACCCCTTATCCAACATACAGCACCACAAGGGATACAGCAGAGAGTAAACAACAGCCCAAAACATAACATGTTATTGTTTCTGAGGTTCACAAGGCCAGTATTTGATAATCTAAAGAGCAATATACCAAGGCTGGAAAGGTACAGAGGGACTGGAAGATTCGGATTAAAAATAAAAAGGATACATACTTTCCTGAGAACATATGGTAGAAATAGGGAAAAACGAGAAGAGGAGTTGTACTAACTGAAGGATCCAGACCTGAGATGGTCCAAATCACAAGAATGAGAACATTGAACAAAGGCATCGCAAGATTTTCGATCTCTCAACATCTGAATCTGGACCAACCCAGACACAGTAAAGAGGTACAAGACGACAGGCCAATACGGAGTGTTTCACGGACTATGCTAGTTTATTATTCAGAAAGCTGAACTATCTGCCCGGTCTGGCGAAAATTTAAAAAAAGCCTGCATATTGTTTCTACAAGCAGTACATAACTGCATATCATGGGGAAAGTTGCATCCTATGATGTGAGTGAAACCAACTGCGGCTCCTATAAACTTATGTCGAAAAGAGTGGCGCTGGAAAAGCACAACTCCTCAGGCAGTATTTTGATTAGCAAGAGAATCGGCATTTCACGCATAAGGCCTTCATCAGGAACGTCTTGTCCCTGAAACTTCGATTTTCCGTTACCTCAGATGCTGCTTGACCGGCTCTGCTTTCTCAGCTCCACACTCTTTGACTCTGATCAGCAGCAGCATCTGCAGTCCTAACTTGCTCCACGAAATTGATGTCTCCAAATCTCCATTGTACCAGTTCAAGGTGCGTGTCTGTGTGTGTACGTTTCAGCTTGTGTCAGTATGAGTGTGTGTGAGAGCGTATGCGTGCTCACATGTGTCTGTGTCTACGTGACAGATCGAGAGAAAAAAAAAGCGAATTACTCTGTGTGACTAAGTTGGGAACTGGGGTATATGTGAGGATCATTGATTGAGAAAGTACGTGCATGAAGGAAATTAGTTAAAAGATGAACTAGCAGGAGTTGGGGTTTTCAAAAGAGAGAGATGAATGGACAGATAATGACGATGTCATTAAGAACATTAACATTAGTGTATTGCCGGATCTAATAACAATGCAGAGCCGTTTTCACGGGAATGATCGATAGAGGGGATTTCTGGTGTCAGTTCGGATGGAGTATCGAATCAGAATTTATTTTTAGCCGTTTGAAGCTGGCAGTGTCAGTTGCAGATTATTGGAATCAATCAGATTATATTTCACTGCTGAAATTTTAAATAGCAGTTTGGATGAGCCAGTTAGGTATGTTCTGGATGTTTCAGGAAATAAAATAAGGAAATGGTAGGGCATGGTGAAGGAAATCAACTCATGGTCAAAGGGATTACCACAGTTATAGGCTGTGCTGGAACCTGTGCTGTTCATCTTCGACAAAATAATTTGGAGAAAAACATTGTTGTTGAGATTAATTTTTGGACAATGGAACAATTGGTGGAAATGTGAAAAGTGAGCAGGATTGTCAGCGGATAAAGCAGGGGATACAGCGTTTGAAGACATGGGCAGACAAACGGCAGATGAAGGTTTAATTGGAAAAGTATGACGTGATACATTTTGTTAGGATGTGTACAGGTGATAATTGTAGAGTAAAAAATCAAATGCCGGGTGATCTGCAGTGAAAGTCCACAGATCACTGAGGGTGGGAATGCAGATAGCTAAACCGCAAAAAAAAAGGCATTTGGCATAGTTGACGACAATGTAAGGGACATGAATTATAGCAATAGTCAAGTATGCTGTAGCTTTTTAAAACATTAATTTTAAAATGCACAATTGGAATGTTATGTACAGTTCTGATCACCACATCACCAGAAGGACATCAATGTTTTGGAGAGGGCGCAAGAAATATTTTTACGTTTGTTTGTTGAGGGGATTATATATTTGACTAAAGTTTGGGAAGGCTGCATCTCCTTACATTGGAATGCAAGTGGTTGAAAGGGGAAACTGATGGAAGTTTATAAAATTGTGAATAGCATGTATAGTTTCGAAAATATGAGGCTTTTTCGCAGTATGGCATGGTCATTTACTAGGGGACACGGGTTCAAAATACAGGTATGCGGGGGCAATTAAGTTCGATGTTTGTGCAAAGTTTTTCACACATAAGATGCTATGCCTGGAATGCACTGCCAGAGGAAGTAGGGGAAGCAAGAAACCAAAGATCAGCATTCAAAAAGTTTCTAGACAAAAACATGAATAGGAAGGAAGTCGAGTGATACACATCTTGTAATTGAAACAATTTTGATATGGAAGGACTGTCTTGTTCATTATTCTTTGTTTCAGTTGTGAATCGCCCGTTTCAATCTCATTCATTGTCCAGAGATGGGATAAAGTCAGAGGTAGGAAATGAAACTTGCATCCAAAACTCAGGATAGTGAACTATAAGTTCTCAACATTAAATAACAAGGGCAGTGAAATGATATATTGTGTTTCCCAGGTGAAACTGAGTATGTCAACACAGAGAGACCTACGACGGGCACTGACTGAAGCAAAGATGGAGAGAATGACTGAACAAGTTCAATTATGCATATAATAGTGGTTTTCGCGCAGAATTTCTGGACTCAGTGTCTCAGCAGGAACAATAATTGTAACAAAGAATGAAAACATGAGAATTACAATCAAACAGTCACACATGGTTTATCAAAACAATATTTGGACAGTGAGACTTACCAGGGATACCAGCGATAGCCAGGATTGGATAGTAAATGTATTGAATAATGAATAGTACAAGTTCTATCCGACGTGATAATGGCAACCGATGATAGTATGTAGAAAGATACCAAATTCTCCCGGCTAAACTCCTGTCCATTGCTGTAACATTCCAGTCTATTACTCTCAAATTATCATCCATTTTTTTATCATTCCATTTGAATGTTCTCAGATTCTGATCTCTTCTCTAAGTTTCTCTGGAGTTGCTGAATCCTATTAGTGCTGTGGGTGATGCTTCCTCTCATAATATTTGATTAGACATCGAACGGAGCTCATTTATCATTTACAGACATAAAGCCTCCAGTGGCTTAATTAGAATCTGTGGAGACTTGCATTAATAATAGTCTACTAAACAAGCAGTTTCAGTTAACACCTTCCTTATACCGCTTTTCATATCACAATGAAAGGGAACATTTACTCGGTCTGACCGAAATGTTGAGGGTTGCAATGAGATGGAGATAAATCTTTGAAATGTTTTCATCTTTCCTCCTTGCTTACAGAAATAGTGTCAGATGACTGCAGATTTCTAACGGGTCCACTCAGTTTATTCAAGGAGACAGGGATAAAATAACGCACCAGCTGCATAAAATGACTTCTTCGGGGAATTGTTGCAGACCAGAATGCCGGGCAACGATATTCATGACACATTGTCTCTGTGTAATGCTGCTCCAAGCTTTAAATAGTATGTTATTAAATTCTTTTGTAACCTTGAAACAATATTCAGAGCATTCAGACTGCTGTTCGGGAACACAGGGAATCAATTGTGTTCCCATCTGCCAGTGACAATGGGTTAAGAAGACAACATTCAACCCAATGTTGCCTATTATCACTTGACGAAGTGGAGCGCTGGAATGTTGCCTTATTTTACAAAATGTACCGTCAATATGCAGAGAAGTGTTGTTCGAACTGTCTGAGTTGCTATTGAGATGATACCTGGAGTAGTTTTTATTGTGTGTGTTTATGTATATGAGAAGGGAGGGGCCTCCATCAAATACAGTTGAACAGATGGTCATCATCCATGGGATACTATGGCGTTTGATGTCAATAATGTGTTAAAGATGGTCTGAAGGCGGACATTAGACTATCAAGCCGCTACATACTAACAGCAGGAGGCCATTCAGTCTATCCAGTATGTAACATTCTTCCCATTCTCCAGCACATAAACGCCTCCTTAGCCCTGTGTCATTCTCCAGCACCTACTGCCCTCCCTATCCCTGTGCATTTCTCCAGGACCTACACACGTCCCGCTTGCTGTAACGTTCTCCAGCACGTAAACCCATCCTTGTCCCTTTTACTTTCTCCAGTCCCTGAACACCTCCCTATACCTGTGACTTTCACCAGCACCTGCAATCCTCCATCGCCCTGTAACATTCTCCAGCCCCTACATCCTGACATTCCTGTAACATTCGCCAGTACCTTCACCCTTCCTTATCTCGATTTAATTCTCCATCACCTTCACCCCTCCCTATCCCTGTAACATTCTCCGAGATCTTTTGCCAACCCTTTCCTTGTACCATTCACTGGTACCTCCACCCTTCGTGATCTCTGTGACAGTCACCAGCACCCACACTCACTCCCTATCCCCGTATCATTCTCGAGCACCCACATCCATCACTAACCCAGTAATATTCTCAGTCACTTAGACCACTCCCTATCTCTGTAATATTCTCCATCACCTACACACCTTCGTATCCCTGTTCCATTCTCCATCACCTAGAACCCTCCCTATCACTGTCATATTCTCCACCATCTACACACCTCCCCATCTATGAAACATTCTCTGCACCTAGCCTCTCTTTATCCCTCGAACACTATCCGCCACCTTCACCCCTCCCTATCACTATGACATTTTCCAGCAATTAAACCCTTCCCTATCTGTGTAACATTCTCCAGCACCTACATCATTCTCTATCCGTGTAACATTCTACAGCACCGACAGCCATCCCCATCCTTCGATCAATCTAAAGCACCTACACCCCTCCTTTTTCCCTGTGACAATCTCTGGAACGACACTCGCTTCCCAACACTTTAAGATTTTCCACAACCTCTACCCACTCCATGTCTACGTAACATTTTCCTGAACGACACTTCTCCCTATCCCTGAAACATCCTTCAGCACATACATCCACTCCATATCTTTGTAACATTCTCCAGCATCTGATCCCACTCTCTATCCCTGATACATTCTACAGCATCTACACCTCTCCCTATTCCTACAACATCCTTCGGCAGGTACACTCACTTCCTATCACTGAAACATTGTCCAGCACCTACGTTCCTCCTCATCTATGTCACATTCACCAGCAACGCACTCACTACACTTGTCTCATCCTCCAACACCTGCACCTCTTCCAATTTCTGTTACTTGCACCAGTACGTAAACGTGTCTTTGTTCTCTGTAACCACCACCAATCCTTCTTATCTATGTAACCTCCTCCAGACCTCACTCTGATCTCACTTTGTGAACACCTTAGTCAAGGTATAACCCCACTGATTACTGTAACCTGTTGCAGCTCCTGCACACCTCGTTCTGTCTGTGTTGTCCTCCCGTAATACCGTCCATTCTGTCTGTATGACCAATTTCTGCCACAAAACGCTTCCTCATCTCTATAACCTCTACCAGATATTCCAAACCTCCTTATCTCAGTAACATCCTCCATTCCATTAACCCCACACTATCCCTGAAACAAGATCCAACACTTACATTTATATCCCCCGTCTATGTACCCTCCTCCATTGTTCACATTTCTCAAATATCTGTGGATCTGTCCAGCCCTGACATTTCCTGCGTCTCTGTAACTTTGTCCAGCATTTGCATTCCTTCTTTTTAACTTTAGCCTCGTTCTCCATCCCCGATAGCCTCCACTATCTTTCTAACATCCTCCTTCCACGGCATCATTCTCTAATCTGTAACTTCCTCTATCATGTGTACCCCTCCGTATCTCTCTATCTTCCTCTAGCATCTTTATTCAGCCCTGTGTTGGTATCAGTTTCCAGCATCGACAACCATATCAATCCCTGTAACCTTCTCCAGCACCTAACTCCTAAAAACCGCTAATCCCTCCTGCAGCCAACCCACCCGTCCCAACCTTTGAAAACCACATCGAATTCCAACACTCGTTTTCATCTCTGTAGACTTATCCAGCCTCTACATGTCTCGCTATATGTCTATAACCTCCAAAAGCATATATATCTTTCCTCATCGCAATAACCACATCCAGCCACAATCGCCCTCCCCATGTCCGTAACCTCCTCTTGCCAAGACACCCTTCTCAATCTGTATGATCTCCTCCAGCTGCCCTATCTCACATGACCTCTCTAAACCCCTTCCATCCTCGATGTCGCCCTGATCTCTGTAACGTCCTTCAGCCTCTACAAACCTCCCAATATCTATCATATCCTACAACACTCATGTATATCTGCATAACCTCCACCAGCACTTCCAGTCCTCCCTATCTCAGGAATCATAGCCAGCGGTATGACCCTCCCTATCTCTGAGATCTCCTCCAGCCCCTACACCCTGCACCATAAATACGGCACTGCTGCCTCAAAATACTAGGACTGTGCTTTGATTCCTGCTTTTGGCCAAGCTTTCTGTGGAGATTGTGCATTCCCACCGTATCTGCCTCCATTTTCTCACGGTGCTCTGATTTCTCTGGGTGCTCACAATCCAAAGATGTGAAGGTTAGGTGGATTAACCATGTCAATTTACTCACAGTATTAGGTGCATTAGACAGGGGTAGTGCGATGAGTCTGGGTGTGTCACATTTTCGAACGTTGGTGAGGACTTGTTGTGCCAAAGAGCCTGTTCCCATAGTGTAAGCAAGCTCAGCTAATCTAACCAATTCCATTCTGTGATCCCCTCCACATACTACATTGCTCACTACCTTTTTAACCCCCTCCAGAGCTATACCCCTTCTTGTATCTGTGGCCTCCTGCAGCTAATACACCCGTCACTATCTCTGTCACCTATTCCAGCCCCTAAATTCTCGCTATCCGAGGAGACTCCACCAGCCCCTACGCCCCTCCTTATCTCTGTAACCTCCTCAACCACGATACCTCTCCCATACTCAGCAATCTCCTCCGGCAGGTACTGCAGATGCTGGAGATTAGAGTCAAAATTACAGTGGTCGTGGAAAAGCAGAACAGGTCAGGCAGCATCAGAGGAGCAGGCAAATCGATGTTTTGGCTTCATTACTGATGAAGGGAATTTTGCCCGAAAAGTCGAAGTTCGTGGTCGACGGATGCTGCCTGACGTGCTGTGCTGTTCTAGCACCACTGTAATGTTGACTCTAACCTATCCATCATTACACCACTCACTATCTCTGTTACCTCATCCAGTTACTACACTCTTCCCCATCTCTTTAACCTCCGCAAGCTACTCTAATCTTCCCAAGCTCTGTAACCTGCACAAGCTATTCCTGCCTTATATACCACTGTGATCTTCTCCAAATCCCACACTTCTCCCCATCTCTGAACTCCTCCAGATAATACTCACCTTCATATGTCTACCCCTCCATCATCTACACACTTTATTATCTCAATAACCATCTCCAGGCACTACTCCCTTCCTCATCTCTGTAACCTCCTCCAGCATCTGCTTTCCTACCTATTCCTGAAACCTCTTCCAGGTCCGACAGACTTCTCCTAGCTTCTAGCATCTTTAGCCCAGACACACTTGCCTATTTCTGTATCACCTGCATGCTCTGGATCCCTTCTTAACTCTGTAGCCTGCATCAGCTATTACACCACTGCCTTTCACTGCAGACACCACAATATCTGCGTCCCACACTATCTCTGTACCATCCAAACCCCCTACTTCTCCCTATTTCCATATCTATAAGTCGCTACATACCCCCGATCTCTGTACCCTCTTGCAGCTCCCTACAACCCACCCTTCTCTGTAATCTCCTCAAACAGGTACATCCTTCCATATTTCTGTAGGGTCCTTAAATCTACACACATATCCCCATTACTACACTCGTTCCTGTTTCAGTAATCTCCTCCAGCCCTGATACCCCTCCATATCTCTGGAGTTTCTGCTGCTTTGACAACTTTCCTTCTCACTTTAAGCTCCACCAGCTATTCCAGTTCTCTCTGTCGCTGTAACCTCCTACAGCATGTATCACACTATATCTCTCTAATCTCCTCCAGCCCCTCGGTCCTCCTTATCCCGATAATGAGGAGTTTACTCACCTATTCTGTCTAACCTCCTTCCACTATCTGAAGCATCCTCGAGCCTCTTCACATCTCTTCTTCTCCTCAATTCTCGGCAGTAATGAGAGCCGTCCCGGTTGTTGGAACCTCCAACAGCGTCTACTTCCAATTCTATCGCTCAAGCCACATCCGGCCTTAACGGCCTTCCTGAACTGATAACTTTCAGCAGCTCTGTAGCCCACTCCTCCTTATCGCTGTAACCTCCTCGAAGATCTCCGCCACTCTTATCTCTGTAGCATCCTCCAACAGCTTCAACCATACATTTAGTTACGGACTCCACCAGCACTTAAATCCCTCCATATTTCTGGAAGCAACTCCAGCACTTTTGCTCCTCCATATTGCTATAAAATTCTCAAACCACGTCATTCCTCCCATTTCATTAAACAACTTCACTTCTATTGTCTACCAGATCTACACCGCTCCACTTTTCTATCATGTTCTCCAGTTACATTCTTCCTTCCTAATTACAGCATTGACACTCCTCAGTACCTCAATCATCAACACCAGAGTATTTCCTTCCCTATCTAAGTAACCTCCTCCAGCATCTGCATCACTCTAATTCATGTACTCTCCTCCACCACCTGCATTACTCATGATCTTTGCATTGTCTACTGGCACCTACACACCTCCCTGTTGCTGAAACGTCCTCCAGCCTGTGTCCTACGGTCTCAAAATACTGATCTGGTGAATCAGCAGTCCACGCTTCACCAGTGGAGTGGGGAGACCGTGAACCAAGGAGCAACTGGGAAGGTATAATATAAAGTACTGGCCTGTTGAGTCAACAGAGGCATTGCATCTGTGGGATTGGGGAGAGCATGAGCCAGGGCTGGCAGGAAGTTAGAATAGAATATAAAATACTGACCTCGCGATTCAGTGGAGCGAAAGCTGAACAGGAGCGGAAGTGAATGCAGGATTGACTGGGAAAGGGAACTAATATATTCAGTGGTGATTGGGGGAGTGTAATTAGCAAGGGAAAAGCACAGTGTCCAGGTCTCTGTGGGTCAGAATGAAAAGGCTCGAATAGGAGAGCAATGGTGACAGGAGATTCAATGGTAAGAGGAACAAACAGGAAATTCTGTGGTCGCGAAAAGGACTTCCAGCAGTATGTTACCTCCTGGTTGCCAGGCTCAGGGATGTTTTGGATGGATTCGTTCAGATTCTTAAGTTGGAGGGAGAGCAGGCAGACGTTGTGGCACAGATTGTCACCAATGAGATAGCTAGGAAAAGGGATGAGGACCTGAAAATCAATATAGGGAAATAGGTTCGAAGCTAAAAGGCAGGATGAGCAGAGTAGCAATATCATCATTGCCAATGGCGTCACGGGTTCGTGAGGCTGGGAAAAGAGAGCGAGCGCTGCTGAACACGTGACTTCAGGGTTGGTGTTAGGCGGAGGGCTTCAGATATATACATCACTGGGATATTTTCTGAGGAATGTACGAACTGTAAAAGGTCGATTAGTTGCACCTGAACTAGAGAGGTACCAATATCCTGGGTGGGACGTTTACTCATGCTCTTCAAGAGGTTTTAAACTTGGTTGGCCGGGGGATGTGAACCGGAAGTATTGGTTGCTGGTGAACAGGCAGATATAGCGTGGAGAGTCTGTGAGGAAGGACAGACGGTTGATGGGGCAAAGTTGCAATCAATGTGATGGATTAAAGTGTTATTATTTTAATGCCAAGAAGTATCTAGAATATGGATGATGATCTCAGAGCATGGATTAGTACTTGGAGCTATGTTGATGTGGCCATTACAGAGACTTGGATATCACAGGGGCAGGAATGCTTGTTGGATGCTCCGGGGTTCAGTTGATTCAAAAGAAATAGGGAGTTAAATGAAAGCGTTGTGGGTTTGGCATTGCTAATCCGGGATAATATCACAGCTGCAGAAAGAGAGATCGTCGAGAAGGGTTTTATCCACAGAGTCAGTATGAATGGAAGTCAGAAAGTGGAAAGGAGCAGTAACTTTATTGGGAGATGTTAAAAGACCAATTCCATTCCCCCCTTCTCCATTGCAACAAAGACACAGAGGTGTAAACTGGCAGCAGATTTTGGGATAATGCTGAAGTAACAGGATGGTTGCCATAGATTGCTTCAACATCCCTAAGAGTTGTTGGAAGGTCCATAGCTCAAATACTTTGAATAGAACATTTTTTTTTGTCAGATGTGTCCAGGAAGGATTCCCGATTCGATATGTAGATTGGCCGACGTGGGGCAGGCCACACTGGATTCGGTGCTTGACAATGAAACACGTGAGATGTCAAAGCTCTCGGTGATGGAACACTTCAGTCATTGTGATCGCAACTCCCTGTCCTAAACTATAAGCATGGTGAGAGATAGGAGCATATTGCATCAGAAGGCATTTAATTGTCGGATTCTGTCATGATGAATGTATTCGGATGGATTAATTATTCACTAAAAGTCAGTCAACAGACTGAAGGATTTAATAGGTCATTCTTGTGTGGGAATGTGTGCGATGTAGAATATGTAAAGATTATTGAAGATTAAACAGGCTTCCACATGGGCAAGATCAATGTAAATAACATACGTTGCGAAAACATGAAGTCATCCAATTTGTTGGAGATATTGATGTACAGTATATTTCTTAAATCGTACAGTGTTGGAAACTACAGATGTAAATTATACCCAAGGTGTCCTGGTCTATCAGGAGCTGACATACAGCTGCAGCAAGTTATTTGGAAAGCTGGGGAATGATAACCTGTATTGTGAGAGGACTTAAATGCAAGAGGAGTGATGTCTTGCTTCAATTGAATAGAAGCTTGGCAAGGGGAAGAGCTGTACTCTGTTCATCCTGTCCACACCCCTCATGCTCTCAAACACCTTGATCAGGAGCTCCTCCCAACACAGTCTGCTTCAAAACAAATCCTCTCTTCATAGTTTGTGGAATGTCTTGACTTGTTACTTAAGAAATGCATTATCTGATATGTAATCGGTGGTGACTTTCATCTTCCATTAACGTGGCCACCTGAAATACCTGTTTATTTTCTCATGTAGCCTGACACTTTCATGCTCAAGACCTGGCTATTCGTTCTTTCATCCACAACGTTACTTGCCATTCCCGCAAACTCCATCCCTCACATTCACTCCATGATCATTTATGAAGCTCACAAATAGGCCTTGATCTTCTACCCGTTCTTCAAATGTTATTCATAGACGAAGAATTGAGAATTACAGTTTCTTGTTTATCCTATTCTGGTGAACAGAATAGTTGATACATTTGGGGCGTTTTTTATGAGGAAGTCACAATTTTACTTTGGACATGAAGCTGAATTATTCTTATATACTATGCCTGTCTATATGTTGTATTCATAAGACTTGTATCTAATTAACACTGGACTAAGTATAGGTGACTTTCACTGCAATACTTTTTTTGTTTTAAGTGGATCTGGATAATAACATTCCCTGCAATAGACAGAGCTGAAGGGATTTTTCGTGAGCAGAATGGAAACAGACACATAAGGTTGTTTGAAAGAGCGAAAGAAATAAGAATAAAGGTTCAATTGAAGTCTGCATGATTGACATTGTGTCGGAGATCAATTCATATCATCTAGTTTACCTTGAATTGGAAACAAATTATTAGAACGTACGGCTCCAGGGACTGCAGGTATAGTTAAAGCTTTGTTATAATGTTTTCTAAAGGTAATATGCTCAATATGACTTATTAATATAAGATAATTACTCCATTTTGCTTTATTAACATTCAACAAACACTGCAAGAAAACAAAAAGAAGCAAAAAATTGCGATTCTTTTTCCAAATGACTGTTTTAACGAACTTTCTAAGGGTGGTATAAAATGAAATTAGAAAAAGTCTGCATATGTTGTAAAAGGTTCATAATTAAAATAATTAAACTGCAAAACTTTTGTTTTGTTTTGAAAAACTAAAGTTTCTTTTGTTAAATAAGAAGTTGAGCTTTCATTACGGCGATCCCTACACAGACTCAGCTCTGTCGAAGACATTTTCTTCAAGGTATTTATTGAAGAGGGATATTTTTATTTAGTTAATTAGCTAAATTAACGGTTGGGTTAATTAAATGATTATACACCCATATATGTATATGTACTTGTAAGTGCATTCCATTTTGACATGACAGTTAATATTAGTAATAGCGACATGTCAAAGCCACATATAGGGCACAGAAAAAAGATGGCTGAAGGATTTAGGAAAGTTGTTATCCAGCAAAACCAATCGGACAATTGGGAGATTGTCAGGAAAATTAAGAGGGTCGTTCAGAGATCTTCTGTGGCTATTCCTCTATCAAACGTATATTCATTCTTTGGAACTGTTGAAGGTGGTTGTCCCTCTAAAGAAAACGGAAGTAGCGGCAGTTTTTGGACACTTGGAATGATTCTTATGTTCGGCAGCGTTTGACAAGATTTAGTAGAAAGGTTGCGACAGGGGAGTCTTCTGTCAGGGGTATCAATAGGACATTCTGTGGCAGTGAACGTACATTTATAATAGATAGTTGGTTTCCCGGTGCGAAGTTTAAGAATGTCTCTGAACGTTTAAAGCATATTGCTAAAGGTGAGATTGTAAAGCAAGAAATTATTCTCCATATTGGAAGGAATGTCATGTTGCGGGAAAAGATTAAAGGAGTACAGAGTGAATTTAAGAGGTGAGGTAGACGACGAAAAAAATCCTCAGTGAAATCCTTAATTTCTGATTTACTCCCAATGCAAAACTCAACCGCAGGCAGGAACAAAAGGTTATTGAGAAAAAAATCAATGGCTGAAAAGCTGATGCGTTATTCACGTATTTAGGGTTTTGGGAAATTGGGATGTAATTTGGAATAGAAAAGGCCTGTTCAAAAAGGAATAGTCGAATCTAAACTGGAAAGCAACCAATATCTTAGCAGAAAGATGTTCTCACTTCATATTGATAGAGAAGGCAAGTGCAGATATTCTAAATGGCAGTGTAAATGATAGGATGGGTGAATAAGATTGAATGTATGGAGACCACGTCAATTAGAAAGACAAACGAGAGAGTCAGAGCATAGAGTAATTGTGGAGACCTGAACTACATTTACTTCATTGAAACGTGTTTTACAGGGAAGGCTGATGAACTCAGCGCATGTTTAAGAACATGACATTTTGGCATCATAGCTGTTACTGAGAATTAGCCGAGAGATGTTCAAGAGTCGCAATCCAATGTTCCAGGTGCAAGGTGTTATGCAGTTTAGGAAAGGAGACATCGTTGGGAGCTGGCCTTTTTAATTAAGGAATAAATTATTGATACAACTAGGCAAGCTATGTTTGAAAACATGTCCAGTGAAAATATCAGGGTAGAAATTAATAATACAGAAGTAAAGATCACTTTGGTGGGATTGTACTATATTCTCATTTCTGTAAAATATACCGGCAGAAATTAAAATTAAGAAACTAAGGATCACTGAGGTGGGATTTTTCTATATGCTCGCAACGGTAAGAAAGAAATTGAAAATCAAAAATGGAGGATGATCTCAGATATATGAAAGCATAATAAGTTTATACTAATTGAGAAACTTAATTTCCCCAACGTTGATTGGGACTAACAAAATGCTAATTGTTTGGGTGATGAAACATTTGATAAATGTATTCAAGAACCTATTTCTTTATCATGATATAAATGTTCCTCTGAGAAAATGAACAAATTTCGATCTTCATTTGGCAGTAAGGCAGGGCGGGTGAGTTAAGGAAAAGTAGGGCAATACTTTGGATGTTGTGATCATGATTCGGCACGGTGGCACAGTGGTTAGCACTGCTGCCTCACAGCGCCTGTAGACCCGGGTTCAATTCCCGACTCAGGCGACTGACTGTGTGGAGTTTGCACGTTCTCCCCGTGTCTGCGTGGGTTTCCTCCGGGTGCTCCGGTTTCCTCCCACAGTCACAAAGATGTGCGGGTCAGGTGAATTGGCCAAGCTAAATTGCCCAGTAGTGTTAGGTAAGGGGTAAAATGTAGGGGTATGGGTGGTTTGCGGGTCGGTGTGGACTTGTTGGGCCGAAGGGCCTGTTTCCACACTGTAAGTCTAATCTAAAAAAAATTCCATTATTATGAATGTTGCGATTCAACTAATAAGTCTTCCATTTAAAAAAATCACTTTTATCATTTAAGTACAACAAATTTTAATGCCATGAGACAGGGACTATCAAAGGTTGATTGTAGTAGACTGTTCGCAGGGAAAATAATCTCTGAAAAGTGAAAGGCGTTCAGCAGTGTGACGACGAGAAATCAGAGATATGAAATTGCTGGTAGAGTGATGGGTAAGGCTGGTAAGATTAAGGATTTAGACTAGAGTGATGCTCCAAAAGCACAGCAGGTCAGGAAGTATCCGAGGAGCAGGAAAACCGATGTTTTGGGTAAACGTCCTTCATCAGGAATGCAGGCATGAAGCCTCCAAGAAGGAGAAATAAATGGGTGGGTGTGGGACTCTGGGGAAGGTAGCAAATGTGAATGGGCTGGAGATGGAGGTGATAGGACAGAGAGGTGGGTGAGGGTCATCTCCTCTGCCCTGAAGCTCTTCTACCATGTACTGAAGCAGTCTCGCTATCACAGCCACATTTGCATCCTCAATGCCTGCGCATCCACCAATGTCATTTATTGTATCTGTTGCTCCCGATGCAGTCTCCTCGACTTTGGGGAAACTGGGCGCCTCCTCGCAGGGCGCTTTAGGTAACATCTCCGGACACCCGCAAAACCCAACCCCACTGCCCTCTGGCCCAACATTTCAACTCCCCATCCCACTCTCCCGAGGACATGCAGGTCCTGGACCTCCTCCATCGCGGCCTACTCTCCACACGAAGCCTGGAGGAAGAACGCCTCATCTTCTGCTTCGGATCACTTCAACCACAATGTATTAATGTGGAATCACCAGTTTCCTCATTTCCTCTCCCCCATCTTACCTCAGTTCCAAACTTTAAGTTGAGCACCGTCCTCATGGCCTGTTCCACCTGCCGATTTCACTTCAATCTATCAGCTCCACCCTCCCCTCTGACCTATCACATGCACCCCCACCTCCATCCACCCGTTGTACACATTGTTACCTTCCCCCACCCTGCACTCTGACCTATCAACCCAATCCACACCCCAATTCACCTATTGTACTCTTTGCTACCTTCTTCCAGCCTCCCCACCATCATTTGTCTCTCCACCCTGGAGGTTCTCTAACTCCATTCATGATGAAGGGCGTTTGCCAAAACATCGGTTTTCCTTCTCCTCGCATGCTGCCCGACCTACCATGCTTTTCCAGCACCACTGTAATCTAAACTCTGGTTTCCAGCATCTGCAGTCCTCACTTTTGCCTGGTAAGATTAAGGAACGATGGATGAATAAAATTATTGAGGTAATAATCAAGAATAAAGGAGAATCTTAATTCAGACAGTCAACTTGGTTCAGTTGAATCTGTTTCGCAATGTAAAGAGTATGCATGACTCTTAACAATGAATCAGGAAGGCCAAAAGGGGATATCAGATAGAGGCCAGGCAGCATCTGAGGATCAGGAGAATCGACGTTTCGGGCATAAGCCCTTCTTCAGGTTAGGCTGGTGTGTGCAAGTGTAGTGCGATAGAACTTTTGGGGGGAGGGGATTTGAGGGAGCCGCGCTGGGAACA